>NW_006773895.1:575374-633096 GCF_000442215.2 Lipotes vexillifer | reverse complement strand
GTAGGGAATTCCCTGGTGGTCCAGTAGTTAGAACTCCATGCTTTCACTAACGAGGGCCTGGGTTCAATCCCTGGCCAGGGAACTAAGATCCCGCAAGCTGCACAGCAGGGCCAAAAAAATGAAATGTGTAGTTCTCATTTTATTTCTTTTAGACAGTGCTAATCTAGTCCTTTATGATATTTCCCTTCAATTAATCTTAATTACTGAAACAGATGAGTTAAAATAAAACTGTGGATTTATTTTTCTTTCTATATTAATTGCATTTATTTTTAATATTATAAACATGTATATTATTTGGGAAAGTTATTTTAGAATCATGCTACCTTCCCTGTGAACTTAACATGTTATGAATCAGTAGTATTACATCTACTAAAGCCTTTCCCATAAAGCCTGTTTTGTTAGATATTAATATATGTTTTGTAGTAGATTGAATTATCCCTCCAATTCTTCACTCTTTTCATCATAACTGGATCAAATATCCATGCCATTTCCTATGCACTGTTCTCCCAGTGTGGTCACAGTACACTCCTTAATCCATGGGATATGCTTTGGCCAATGAGATGTTAGCAGACATAATGCAAGCTGAAGTTTGAAAAAGATTTGCATAGTTGAGCTTGAAAGGATGAGTCCAAAAGGGAGATGAGAGAATTTTAGAGTGGAGCCAAGTTTCAACAGCTATGTCCAGTTAAGAACTGTCAACTCCCAGCTGTATAGGGAGTCCATCAGAGATCAAGAGAGCTGATCAGCTGACCCCTAGTTCATATGTAGACTCTTAAGCTAAAAAAAAACCAAAAAAAACAAAAAAAAAACAACTATTATTATTTGCTGTTGAGCTTTTAGGGTTGTTTCTTTTCTAGTTTTATTGTATCCCTGATTCATTGATATACTATAGCAGATTTGTTTTGGATAATATTATCTGGTATGTGTTTAACATTATTCAAAAAATAGGTATGTCCTTATGTTTTAGGTTTGTTTCTTATGAATAGCTGTAATTTAAAACTCTGTCTTAAAATATGTTTTACTTTATTAGTGAATCCATTTCCATTGATCATGCTTATTAATTATTGGCAATTATTCTCTTCTTTGCTAATAATGGTATAGCCTCATTGGTCCATTTTCATTTATTGAATTCATCAAGTTTCTTTCACCTATAGAGATTTTGCACCTCCTTTGCCTTCTGCTTATCATGTGCTTCCTCTTGCTGATTCTTTATTTTCTATCAGGGTTAGTCTAAATATTACTTCCTTTAAGAGTCCTACCCTAATTACAAAAACAAGAAATGTCCACTTTTTATTTATTTATTTTTAATTTTTTAAAATTTATTTGTGTTTTTACATCTTTATTGGAGTATAATTGCCTTACAATGGTGTGTTACTTTCTGCTTTATAACAAAGTGAATCAGCTATACATATACATATATCCCCATATCTCCTCCCTCTTGTATCTCCCTCCCACCTTCCCTATCCCACCCCTCTAGGTGGTCACAAACCACCGAGCTGATCTCCCTGTGCTATGTGGGTGCTTCCCACTAGCTATCTGGTTTACATTTGGTAGTGTATATATGTCCATGTCACTCTCTCGCTTCATCCCAGCTTACCCTTCACTTTTATCTTCTACAGTAGCATTTCATTCATTTCTTTTTCAGTTTATAAAGAGATTTATTTTTCTTCTCCCTGCCAATTAGACTTTAATTTCCTTGAGGACACTTGCATCAGGTTTTTATCATTATCATGACTCAAGGAACTCACAAGTCCATTACATAAAGTTGAAAGTACTATTTTCAGTCCCTATTATAACTGGATCTCTTAGAAACATAGAGAACTGTTGACATTTTTAAACACTATATCCTCTGACCTCAATAGTTTTTCACCTACCAACTTATTCTTATTATTCCTAATCTCTTAGATAGATGATAGATAGATAGATATAGATCTACTCACTTACAAGCAGATTTTGCACAATTTTTTTTTTAATAATTCAGACACTTTTTACTTCCTTACCTACTTAATTGTTCCACAAACCATAAAAAGAAAATAAGCACAGAAATTAAAAGTGAAAAAAAAGTTTTTGGCTTATATACCTGGATGAATAGGACCTTTTTAGCATACTTCAGTATAAAGTTGAGAAACATATTGGTGTGGGAGTAATTGTTTTTCAACATCTGAATTTAATGTTATGTGTAGTATCAGTGGACAGACTGATAAAAACCCCGAACTCAAAAGAATGATTAGTGATATATGCTAGAAAATCACCCAAGTGTTGTGTCATAGGTGTTGAAGTGATAGGCGTAATGGCGAATGCACAAAGAGGAAAATAAGGCCCAGGATAGAAACTGGGAACACTAAAATATGATGTGTGGTAGATAAAAAGGAGCTAGAGAAAGATACAGGGAGCAATTATCCTAAAGAAGAAAAGCATGGTACTATGGAACTCAAGAGATGTTATTGTTTCAAACAGGAGAAAATGGCCAATAGTCTTAAAAACTCTAAAAAGGTCAAATATTAGAAGAGCTGAAAGAAGACCATTAGATTTGACAATTTGGAAGCTGCAGGTGATCTTTGGCTGAGGACCTCAGTGGAAAGATGCAGGTGAAAGCTTGATTGCAGTGGGCTGTAAATTGGGAATGGGAAGAGGATCATTTCCAAGGATTGTCTGAGGAGCTTGAGATAAGATTAAAGGTTATCATTAGAGGGGAATATAAAACTGAAAATATTATTGCATGGTCAGGCCACTCAAGATGACTGTTTTCTTGCTCTTTGTACATCTCCTGCTCAACCAGTCGCTGCTTCACCTACATCTTACCCACGTGAATGTGTTTTCCCTCTGTCCCAGTTAGTGATTGTTCTAATCCTTAAGCCAGAATGGCTCCACCTGCTAGTTTATTAGAGGAAAACATCTGCCCTCCCCATGGTTGTTAATCTGAGGGTCTATTGGGGACATGCCCCAGCTGCTGGTTTCCCTGATAACTGATGAGCCAGCCTGATATCAATTCCCCCTGCAAATGGTATCCTCCTTCTCCCCTGAGTAGAGAAGATTCCTGTCGTGTCCTGCCTGCCATCTTCTGCACATGGTGCAGTGTTGCTCCAGGACCTTCTGCTTCAGCCATGTAAGATCTGCTATCCAATAAAACATTGATGTCTCTGTCACTGTCTCTGGGCTCTTTCTTTGGTCTGGAGGTTGAGCAACTACAAGCTTACACATCTGTGGGGTGCAACCCAACAGTTGCTTTTTAAAGTTATTTTGCCATTATTCATATTTCATGATATTCTAAACTGACAAAAGATTTTCAAACACTTTCTGAATTATACATAGCTGTTTTTTGCCATGTTGTGAGAGTAAGGTTTGCCTGACAAATAGGCCATCTTTGGCTTTCTGGATTTCTGTTCATTTCAAATAATACAGATAATTGGATTCTATACAACAAACTAAATTGGCCATTAAGAAAACACAAATTTCACATGGATTGTTATGAGAACTAGTGTTTTTCATCATAATGACACAGGCTGTGGCTCCAACACTTGCTCAAAGTCACACATAACTCATATAATTCGTATTAGGGCTCCTGGTCTCCTGAAGGTTAAGCACATATACCTCAGCCCTTTAATGGGTATAATCTTTGAAGTAAACAAAAGACGATGCCCCACTCCATAATTTAGTGACCATTCTATTCAGCCATACCTGCAGTTATTATTTGATATTGGACATTTTTATGACAGGTAGAACATATAGGTCAGCTAAGACATAGTTTAATGAGAGTAAATAAATTTTAGTGGAATCTGATAACTGATTTCCTGTTAGTAATACTAACACTGTCAGATGCTTTTTTCAGAGAAAGAATCCATATTGGTGTAAAAATAGAGATAATCTCTGGCTTCTGATAATACTTCAGTATACTAAACTAATGCCTGAGGTCCTTAGGAAAAAATACTTGATGTTAATGATCAACACAATTTTCAGATTTGGGGTCACTATGTTCAGGGCCAGGGTTTTGATCCTTTAAGTGACTGTAATTAACCAGTGGTCTGATTTGTGCCTACCAGAAGGTTTCACTCATTTCCTTGGCAGTATTATTTGATCAGTTAGTTGGATTGTGTCCAGTTTATTTGGCAAAGATTTTGTAGAACTATGCTGTGTCCATTATCTTTCCTTGACAATATTTTAATCTCATTGCAAGAGTGTCAATGCTGGTTATTATGCTAGGCTCACTATTCTTGGGTTTGGAAGAGTTGTTCAATTTTATATGAGCTCATGTTTAGCTGTATGAATAAAAGATATCTTTATAGCTACAAAAACCATTAAGTCATTTATCCTTGTGTGCGTGTGTGTGTATGTATGTGTATCCATTAATATTCTTAGTACTCCAATAGAATATAGACTTTAAGGGTAGAAATATGATAAGAAGTGGTTCTGTAGCTTTTAAGGATCTATTGAACATTTATTTGCCCATTTTATCTGTTAATTTAATAGGACTATTATGTGCAAGGTAATGGAATGGACTCTCTGAATATAGAAAATGAATGAGACATAATACCAGCCTTTAAGGGGCATATAGTCAGGGGTGCTATAAGCACCTTTCTCTAAGAAGAGGGTAGCTCGCTATGTTGAAGAGTGATTGTAAATTTTCTCATCTTAAAACAAATTTTTTCTCAGTCCATTTGTGCTGTTATAACCAAAAATACCATAGACTAGGTAGTTTGTAAACAACAGAAATTTATTTCTCACAGTTCTGGAGACTAGGAAGTCCAAGATCAAGACATTGGCAGGTTTGGTGTCTGGGGAGGGCCTGCTTACTCATAGATGGTCATCTTTTCACTGTGTCCTCACATGGCAGAAGGTGCTAGGGAGCCCTGTGGGATTTCTTTCATAAGGGCATTACAGTTTTGTTCAGAAAACATGTCATTCCTTGAGAAAAGCCAGCTGTTACCTCTAATCTGGATCCTATTCCACTATGATCTTAGAGTTCCCGGTTTTTGGCCTGGGCCCAAAGGAGAAGGTAGTCAATTAAAAAAAAACAAACAGAAAACCCACATCACCTCTATCATACCATACAGTTTAAATAAAACTTATTACAATTTTATTTAAACTGTATGGTATGATAGAGGTGATGTAGGTTAGAATGATATGTTCTATGGAAAAGAAATCAAAGACTGTGTTTAGTTGGGGTATCAGGAAGGCCAGTGAGTAAGAAGGATTAGTACTTGGGTTATAATTATAAATAAGATACGGATTGTAGGCATCATTAAGAAAGTGGCATCTAATCAAAATTTGTAGGTGAGGAGATAGTAAGACATCAGAATTTGGAGTAAAGCCAGTAATTGCCAAGACTGTAAGGTGAGAGTGGGTCTGACAAGTTCGAGAAACACAAGCAGGCCACTGAGATGAAGCAGAGTGTGATGATGAACGTATTGTCAATGTGAATGGGACAGAGAGAGCCGGATGAAACATTGTTTCTGTGTGTGTCTGTGAAGGTGTTTCCAGATGCATTTGAATTGATGGACTTAGTAAATTGATTGCCCTCTTCAATGTGCTTGGGCATCATCTAATCCTTTGAGGGCCAGAATAAAACAAAAGGTGGAGGAAGGAGGAATTTGTCTTTTTATTTTCTTGCCCCACCACTGGAACTGGGACATCTCATTTCATCTTCTTCTGCCTTTGGACTGTTTTTTACATCATTGGCACCCCCGGTTCTCAGGTTTTCAGACTCAGATTGAATTATGCCACCAGCTTTCCTGGACAACAGATCATGGGACTTCTCAGTCTCCATAACTGTATTAGCCAGGTCCTCATAATAATCATGTACCAATCCCATTGCTGTTTCTCCAGAGAACATTGCCCAATACAAAGAGTCAGGGAAAATAGTAGTAAGATGAGAGATTAAAGAAGTAATAGGGGCCAAAAGGTATAGCAATAGCTTTACAGGCTACTGTAAACTCTTCGGCTTTTCTTCCAAGTGAGACAGTGGAACATTCAGAGGCTTTGAGCAGAGGCGTGACATGATCTGATTTGTGTTTAAAAGGATATTTTTGGCTGCTATGTTTAAAACAAACTGTAGAGGAACAAGGTATGGAAGCAGAGAGATAGTTAAGAGGACACTGCAAAAATCTTCACAAGGTGTAATAGTCAGCTCTGGTTTCTATCATGTAAGTTACAATATGAAATATGTTCTTTCTCTGCTGTAGCTAGAAATGCGGATAGGAGAGGAAAGCTAAGTTAAACATGTTCTTTGTAATTGTCCTGTCATTTAGTGTGGGGTCACTATGTGCCAAGCACTCAACTAAGCAGTCTTAATATTGTGAATTATCTTATGAAAATCTTTAAAATACATATTTTAACTCCAATTTCCAGAAGAGTCGTCTGGGTCAGAATGCAAATCCACTTTAAGAGACACAGTTCCACTACTTTCTGTGATGCTTTGGCTGTGTAGAGTAACACTGAATATCACATAATTCCACAGCGAGATCAGCAAATTTGTGAACATTCCCTTCTCTGAATTTTCAGTAAAACCTATTCCCTGTAGTGGAACTTTTTGTGTCACACTGCCAAAAAGCCAAGTTGATAGCCATTACCGAAACTGAATGACCGCACAACCATAGTCTCCTGTCAAATTTTCTACAAAATTAAAATTTAGAAGTATAATAATCCAATAAATTTCTGTCATACCTGTGGTCATTTTTTATTAGACCAAATTCATAACAAGACTTCTGTGAGTCAAAAACAACTTGTCATCTTTGTCTCAGGCTCAGGAACATGGTGGGATTAGAACTTGGTCAGGAAGGATCTCATGTACTCAAATGTGGGCATGAGTTTCCTCATCAAAACTTAAATCATGAAATAAAATTCTTGGCTCTCATGGCCAAAACAAACAAAACTAAAGCAACAACAATGAAATAACAATTCTGTTTACAAAGTGAAATCTGGCAGAACAACAAATTTATCTTTGCCTCATTTTCAAAGCAAATTGTAAACTTTTTTAATACAAAAATGAATGTATTATTTTTTACATTTATTTCCCTGTAAAGTGTTTTCATATGTTTGCTGACAAAAGCTGAGAAAAAGAGGAGAAATGTAAAAGCTGGCTTGCAAAGAACCTATTGGCCTTTTTATCTTTGGACAGTGATGACAAGAGCTATGAAATTACTGATAAATATTATCATTATAGTGAATTGGAGAATTTTATGCATAAACAGAGAGTATAAAAGCAACTGCCTCAGTAAATAATAGACAACATAACATAATAATTCAAAGCTAGAAGGAGTTTTAGGTGATCCAATCTCTTCTGCATTTTTCAACAGAAAAAAAATTGAAGCCTCCTTTAAATGACTGCGAAGGTTCAAGCAAGTTCATAATAGAGTAGATGGTATATTAGTCTAGTTCTGACACCAATAGTTTTGCTTCTTTAGAGTAATGGCTTGTTTTGTTTTATTTTTAATTTCTTAATAGTTGAGATATTTTTGTGCTGAGACTCTCTATTTATCTTTCACATTTGCCTCCCCAAACATAAAAATAATGAGATAATACTAGTATATATTGAAAAAATACATAATTTGCCTTTTGCTGTCTAATTTTTGCCAGTTAAATGTTTTTGTGTTTCTGGTCTGTTCTCCTCCCACAGTGATTTAGGTGATATTTTAGAATGTGAAAAGGAACCAACCGTTCAAGTGTGCCCATTCATCGAGACACCATCCTCTGTCTGTGTGATTTGACTCTGCCATGCTCCAAAATACCTCTGAGTGACTGGTGTTTCCTAGCTCCTATTTGGGGTTAAATCAATGTGTACTATCACTGAAGAACTTTATGAATGGCTTATAAAATCCAAAGAGAAGACAAATTATTCAGATGATACTCTGTTGCTTTCCCATGATCATTTTCCATGAGTGGTTTCCTTATACACAATCCACCAAGGAGAAATTGTTCACTCTGCTTAATTTAATTACTCTCTTATCCCCATACAGAGCACAGAGGGTGGGAGTGCTGGTGCGGAATATTTGTGCTGAAGATCTGATTGACTTGGCCTTTCCACATGTTATAACTTAGTGGTTTGAAGATGCAGAAAAAGCAACTATAGCTATCTCCATGGTCCTCAACTGGGGGCATAGTTATCCCTCAGGAGACATTTGGCAATGTCTAGCAAAGTGTTTTTTTTATTGTTACAACTGGGAGGTGCTGCTGGGGCCAGCATCTAGTGGGTGGTGGCCAGAAATACTGCTAAAAAATCTACAATGCACAGAAAAACCTTCTTGCAACAAAGAATTCTTCTACTCAAAATGACAATATTGCTGAGGGTGAGAAATCTTGTTGAGTTAAATTTGAAATTTCCCCATCTCCATTACACACAACATTTTGCTCTTTCAGAAAGCCGACTACAAAGTGAATCTTATGAGAATACAAGCTTACACAATTCTGAATTTTGTGGTGTCTCAATGAAGCAAACTTTAAAAAAAAGTCACCTGACTTTTTAAAAGAAGGGTTGTTGAGGCATGTTGCCAAGTAAAGCTCACAAAGCATCATCAGAGGCCTTCCCAAAGTCTCCTAAAATTTTCACCTTACTATGTATGTCTGTCACAGAACTGGAGAAACAAAAATCCTGGAGAGTCTAAAGTATGCTAGTTTATTATACATGTCTTTAAATAATAACTTCCTAAGGAGGCTGTGTTTATTGCACCGAGACCAGGAGAGAGAAAACTTGGATCCCCTTTACCCCACCCACAGTTAAAAGGGAATTGAAAAGCAGGCTCCTGTAATGTCTGTTATTGTAACTGTGTGGACAGCTTTGTTTTTTCATGCCATCGGTGTCACAAGAGCCCTTCCTCCAGCCAGTAATCAAGATTTGGGTTAGTGATGGGTTGCAATGTCCTCCAGCCAACTTAACTGATGTCGTTTAAAAATTACCTCCCTGGGCTTCCCTGGTGGCGCAGTGGTTGAGAGTCCGCCTGCCGATGCAGGGTACACCGGTTCGTGCCCCGGTCCGGGAGGATCCCACATGCCGCGGAGCGGCCGTGAGCCTTGGCCGCTGAGCCTTCTTTTCCGGAGCCTGTGCTCCGCAACGGGAGAGGCCACAACAGTGAGAGGTCCGCGTACCGCAAAAGAAAAAAAAAAAGTTACCTCCCTATAACAGCTAGTGACATGGCTCGGGCGAGGCCATAATTGAATTCAATTAAAACTCTTATTTCTTCCATGCTGCGAGAGAAATCAGGAGCCTAGCCCTTTGCCCCAGTGTTGCTACACCACAGGGTTCTATGGAAGGTGCATTTGACACTGTCTGGTCCTTAGGCAGGCATGTGTGCAAAAATCCTTCAATCCCCAAGACCCAACGTCGGTCATTCTTTCACTTCAAGATTCATAGGTAAGTTATTCTCCTCCTAACAAATAACAAGATGACAAGAAGTAAAGATGAAAGAAAAAAAAATAGCACACGTATTCATGTTCCATTGTAGACAGAGCTTTTGCTGAAAACGGTAATTTCCATGTTAGAAGGAAAAATGACTGGTAAAATAGGTCAGGCAGGAGTGAAGCTTTACACATTGCAGGTATGCCACACTTTGCAGTAACATTTCTGATTATAAAACTTTGGAAGAAGGGTCAAAGCAGAATTCAATGTGATAATATAATTAAAGACATTTTCCATAAGTCAGCACTTATTCTAGTTGTGTTTTCCCCTTGGAATGAAAACTGTGTAGGCAATTAGTTTAAATTAGGCTACGTGGGGATATTATTTGTATAACAAAAATAAGTTTCGCTTTGTAATTAAATTTAATGGTGTTGCACTGGAGAGAAACTGAACAAATTTCTAAGACTTACGTTGCTCTCATCAACCCAGGCTTCTGAGATCCATTGTTATAACAAGTCATTTTGTGGCTTCCCCGACATGGTCTGCATTTTTAACATGCTAGGGAGATACTTTTAGCTGCGGACGGAATAAGTAAATCATCTTTCTCTGAGTTTAAACTAAGTTCCAATACTTCCCAGGGTGTTTTGATGCTGCTACAAACTTGCTTTGGTTTTAATCCTCCTAAAGAATGTGAAGAACACATTCTTCTAATTAAAGCTCTAATTATCATATGATCTGCATATGCACATGAATTTAAGATGGAAACTTTTGGACAAATTCACATATTTTTAGCCCTTGTTCACAAACTAATCAGGGCCTAGATATACAATGTTTATACACACATATATTTACAAAATATATATATCATGTGAGAGTGCATTATTTGAAGGTTTCCTAGTATGTATAACTTTTATAATCAGAAAACATAAGAAAGGACAAATTACTTCCTTATAGCATACAAAGTCTAGATTTGGTTTACTTTCTTCTTGACATTGTCCTTGGAAGCTGAGTGAGTCAGTTCTCTAATATTGAACTCTCTTTCCATTGAGATGAATAGGGACAAATGACTTTGTACTAATGAAGGCAAGATTTTGTGGTAACTAGACAGTTTCGGATTCCCATACCATTCTGTCATTCACTAGTTTAATATTCTGAGGAAGTTACTTAAGCTCTTCAAGTTGAAGTTCTCTTATCTACAAATTGAGGAAATAATGCCTACACAATTGTTTCAAAGGATTGTTTCAAAGATCAAATGAATTAATATACTAAAAGTTAAGCACGGTTATAACAAGCCATTAACAATTGATACTAACAGTTACAATCTTACTGCTTTGGCTGTTCATAGTAGGAAAAATGGAAAGTGATCAGGTAGAAAAAAATCAAATAATGCTACTTAAATTTATAAATTGAACTACTCTATCAACTACTCTGGCCTCCACAGTGATTAAAGTAACGTTCATAAAGCAGTTGCAAAATGGGTAAAGTTGCTTTATTTCTGCCTCGCCTTTTTCTCATACTATCTCCTAACCCTGGAATATCCTTTCCCACTTACTGCCTGGTAAATGACTATTCACTCTACAGACCCTAACTTAAGATATATTTATTCGGCAAAACTGTGCCTTATCTTTCCAACTCCTCATTATACACAGTACTTTTCATCATCAATATATTTTGTTTATGACTTTATTAAAGCATTTAGTACATTTACCACTTTATTACTTACATGTTTGTCTCCAATCATAGATGTACCAACTTAAAGGACAAAACTTATCTGTCATTTCCCAGTGCACAGCAATTTCAGACATATTAATACATGAATACATACTTGCTGGATGAATGAAGGAACATATGAGTGAATGAATGAGTGTGTTTCTCTGGCAGGATTTGTTTGTTCATTTTATCACAAATCAGTAATAACTATATTCTTCCATTGCTTCTAGTCCTCTTTCTGAAAAATATACTTCAGTTGTGTTTGGGTGATAATTCTCTATCTTAATACAATATTTACCAGATAATTGGCATTACCTTCTCCTGTAATTATTTTCCTTTTTATTTGCCAGCATGGTATTTTCTTTATTGATTAAAATAAAAATAATAAAATAAAATAAAAAGAACCAATAAATGATATGCTGCCTTTTTAACTTGCTATCCTTGTTTCTTCTATTCCTTTGTCCTCCACTCTGCCTAAGCATTTCCAATGGGACTGACCCTCTACCACTTTATAGACCCTACTCTATAAATTATTGCTAGTGTTTCCCAATTTCCAAATTCAGAGGTGTTTCCTTAGCTCTTATTTTCATTGTTCTTTGAGGTGTATTTGACCTTGATGTTCCTTCTTTCCCTTGCATTCTGTAATATTCTATTTCTTTTTCTCTTCCTAAAAAGCTAAACCTTATAAGGAATAGAAAGTTTAGAGAATACAGAATAATTTGCTCATTATGATGTTTAACGTAGAACAAAATGGAAGGGGTTAATAGTGTTCATGGATATTGATGTTAAGAAGGAAATTCTGGGATGGTTGCATTAATGGAAGATAAAAAACCTCTGAAGTATATATCCAGGGTAATGGTGGTAAATTTCAGAATTGAAGGCAGAATTGTGCAAGGTTTTGTAGAGTTGTAAATTAGCACAAAGGGGACATTTTGAGAGGAATGTTAGGACATACATAACTGATACATGTTATGTATAGTCCTGGATATATATAATAAATTCCAAGATTTCATTTGTAATTGGATATGAGCCATAAAGTCCTAATCTGGTTTAAGTAAACCATTGATTATTGCCTAAAATCCGTATATGTGGAGAACTCTAAATATTTATTGATTAGTTTACAGCACCATGTCTATTCACATGCTTAATGGGATTATAAAATAATGAAGCCAATTTTACCAACCACCCACAAATATTAACTCTTTAATTATTAACCATATCTTGTGTGATCTATGGTTCAGTATTTCTTTTTTAATTCAAGAAAGTTCAACTGCTCTGGGGGGTATTCTAGTTAACTCATATGACCATGAAAATAATAATCTGTATCTCTGAAAAAATTGGAGAAAAAAGTATGGATGAAAGTGTTAATAAAAATATAAATGTGAAATTGCTCTTGTTGATTAAGCCAAGATGCTGAGTGGAAAAAAATTAATGTTTCCTTAAAAGCATAAAATTTACAGATAAAGAACATGGAAGTTAAGCAAGGTAGAAACACACCATCAGAAACTGTTTTTTTGAAAAATTAGTAGGTTGAAATATAAAGAAAGACACTGAGAGAGAAGGAGGGAGAGAGAGAGAGAAAGAAATATGTGATTTGAGGTACTTCTGAAGCAAAGTAGAGCTTAGGAAAGAACTTCTGGGGCACTGAAGTTTGGGAGAATCCTGATAGAGATGCAAATTTCGTGGTGAGTGAAAAAGACTCAGCAAAGCCAATTTCTACCAGTTAGAGAAGGGAGTAAACATATAAGAAGGAAATAGAAAACTTCAGAAGTCCATGAGAAATAACAAGTATTTTCCAAATAAACCTGAAGCAAAAAAAAAAAAAAAAAAAAAACAGTCTGAATAATATTTCAAGTACTGGTAAAATGGGCTATTGAAGGTATTTGTTAGTGCTGTCAGCCTATGAAAGGGCATGCACATTTAGAAATGCAAATCTGAAGTTTGCTTCACAGGGCTCTATTTAACAGGATTTGTGACTTTTATAAAAATAAATGATCTCTTGCCTCTCTGTGAGAAGTGTCCCTCTGGGATTCTCTTAACACAGGTGCATATGAGTTCAGGTTTCCTTGACCTTGAGTGGAATATTTGGGTGTGGCTCTTTGAGAGCAGCTAAAATTTGCAGTGATGATTAATGTGACATCGGGTATGTATTTAGGATATTTAGAATATAACTTGTTGAGCATTTATTATGGGAAGTTAGGATGTAAGGGTATATTTAAAAGAAAGTACCATAAATTTCATACAAACACAACAATGAAAATGTTGTTCTAATTTGTTCATGACACCAAAAAGAACAGTTAATTTTCCCAGTGTCCTATATATAAAATCAGTTAGGAAATTTTAAAAAGTTGTGTTGCTTTATGTTGGACCCATTTATATTGATTTGCTGTTTGTGAGAGGAATAGCAATCAAGAATCATAGCTCCTGCAATCATTCATAAACTATGTTATTTGCCATCATCAATAAACAAACACAAGTAGGCTACTTGTGAACTAACATACTTTCCTTAAGATAACTAAAATTAACAATTAAAATGCTAATCTTTTACAATAAAAACTTTCATTTATTGATACATCAATTTAACAAACATTTTTTTTTATTCAGTATTGACATATTTAATAGATTAGGTATTTGATCCAAGCCTGTGCTATACATTTTGTCTTAATTAACAGGTGATAGATATTGCTAAACAAATAATGTATCTGGCTGAACTATATTTGGTTCTGAAAGTGATTGGTCTCTTTATTGAAAAATTAATCTATATCAAAAGGTGATGCATCTCTTTCAATATGAGCTAACTCAAATCTGTAATGATTTTTGTTTAGTGTATAAAGATAAGACAAGGAGCAAGTTTGCCCTCAAGTGGACTTCAAAGGCAGATCAGAGTTCCCAAACAGGAAGAGGGTGAAAAAATGTTGGGATCATGGATTTATGTATTCAGATTAATAGGGAGGCTTTTAAACAACATGTCCCATTCCTTATAGAAGGTTTTTTCCATTTGGAAGTGTCTTATATTTTTGTAGGTACCCCATTACATATTGCATTATTGAAATGCCACACAATGATTTTAATCATATTTTAAAATCTTCAAATATTATTACCTGTTAGTTATTTTGTTAAATTTTTAGAATGTTTTAAGGCAGCAACTTCTGCCCTAAACTGAGATTAAAACAAACTGGAAAATCTAAATTTTCCCCTCTTCAATAGACATTCACTATTCCAAGGAATCATCAATAAATCTATAATTAAAACTAAATGACAATAGCCTAAGTTCATTTTTGATTATAAGATGCACTAAATTACATTATTCTTATAACTTTGGTAGCATTTGGCTTGTCTCAAATCAGTTTTAATTCCTTCTAACAGTACAAGTCCAGACTAGTGCTTAACAAAATGTAACTCTTTTCTGCTACCCAGGAGTTAGCTTTATCAATCAATAATTTGTAATTTCAGTTAAACATTTGCAATTTGTTCTGAAAGAATCCTAACTTTTAGCCTAAGTTATTTTCCTCAGTGTTAAGAATATAGCATAGCGTCTGTGGTTCCTGGCAAATAGTAGTTGCTCAGCAAATCTGTAATGAATGAATGGATGAATATCTATCCTTTGCTGTTCTAATAATCCGGATTTTTTTTTTTTTCTTATTCTCCTTACATTCTACATTTTTCATGTTGTGCACAAAAATAGTGAAAATTGAATGGAAATCAAATATCACATTCTTTATCAGAGAACCTGCTTACATGCTGACACGAAGTAAATTTTATTTTTATTGTCTGTGGGTTAGGAAGAAGCTTTGGAAATATGTTTCCGATTTTTATGTTATTGGGGAAACCTTATTTCACAGGTATATACTAAATGAGTTCAAATTATGAAATAAAGAAGATACGTTTACAGAGGATTTTTCTTAACTGAAATATATTTACAGTTTAGAACCAAAAACACACAATTTACATATAAGCATTGGCTAGCTTGTGTGAGAGTAAGAAACCGTCTTCGTCTTTGAGGTTTATTTGTCAGAGATCGGCAGAGGTCACCAGAGGTCCTGAACCATTCTTATTCAGGAATTTAAGTAGCATAACTCTTTCACTGTGGTAAGGGTAGAAAAGATGGAGGATCATTTATCAACTTTTAAAGCTTTCATCAGAAAGTGGCACATGTCACATCTTGGCCAGCCCAAGTTATATGGGGATACCTAAATTCAAGAAGGTGTGAAGTGTGATTCTCCCCATATGCTCAAAAGTATAGGAAATTCAGAAATAGTAAATTGGCAATGTCTATTGTAGCTGTAAGAAAATGATATAATTTAAAAGAATCAGATTATTTTTATGTGAAAGAGTTTTAAATGTTTACCCTGTAGTAAACAAAAAGATCACACCTGAAGAAAGATGCAGTGAAAAAAATGTAGTTTTGCCTAAGAAATGTGTATGACTATAAATGATTCTAACATAAAAGAGCTCATAAACTTGACTTTTCTGCTTTATCTTTTCTGGTTTATCTTTAAATCATTTATCTGATTTATCTTTACATATTCATAGCACTCAGTGAATATAGCATGAACAGTACTTATCACATAGTAGGTTTTCAATACATACTTGGCACATAAAAATGAGTCAGTGGTAATGAATGCAACACCTTATCTAAAATCTTGGGACGCTAACATTCTAAACTTTTTCAGATTATGATAGGAGAGAGGAGGGTAAGATAGAGGGTAAGTCTGAGAATGGTTAATGAGGGGCTGAGCTTTTGGAATCTGGAATGTCCAGAGAGCCAGTGTCAGTGTCATGAGTCACAGTGAGAACTCTGGAGAAGGTGGACACTGAATTGAAGGATGATAGAATTTGACCTAATGAAACAGAATCAGAATCTTCAGAGGAGTGAAGACACTAGAAATATGTATTTCATATACACGAACAAAAACCCACCTATGATCGTTCTTATGCACAGCAAGATTTCAAAACAAATTAACTAAAATTTTAAGGACCTTTCTAATCCTGAGAATCTAAGATCCCCTTACACATTTTCCCAGAGTTCTTCTAACGCTCACAGATCTATTTATTTCTCTGAATGTCTTGCTGCATTATACAATTAAACACCTTGAATTTATGCTGACCGTTCTTTACTTTTATTTTACTCTAAGAAATTTTAGCTGGGAACCCATGGTCTACATTGTATATGGTACATTGTATTATAATGAATGTAGACATAATGGAATATAACGCTATTATAGTAACACCCTGATTAACCTGAATTTTTTCTGGTTAATTGCATTTTCTAATAATTACATTTAACAAGTGAATTCCACTCCTTTAAAATGTTGGCAAAATTCTTTTCTTTCTCAAATGCATTAGTTCGTTTACTACTTTAATAAGTAAAACATAAGTGAAGATAATTGAATCTCTGTGATAATTGAGAATGTGGTAGTGCCTGGAGGGGTCTCATTTTGAAACAAAATTCTCGTAACATTGTATTGTCTTGGAGACACAGATGTAAAGATTAATAAAATTTGACTGAGTGACTCCAGGATTGAGCCAGAAAGCTAAAAATTTCATGAAACACACCACACCACACACACATACACACATTTTCTTATATTTTATGAGATCCTTCAAAAGTTGAAGATAAACCAAATAATTTTTGGCTAGTTGTGGATTCAGTTTAGTAGAATTCTGTTGATTCAAGGACTTGCTCTGTTGAAAAAAAATGAAGTTATTTTTCAAAGTTGAATTTTAAAAGTTCCTTCTAATTTCCCAGTAATTAAATTTCCCAAGAAATAAAGCCTTATATGTCTGGTATTGGACATCTGATACCTACTTACTGATTATATAGTTATGTATGTGTGCATGCAAGTAGATTTATTTTTGCCACAATGGAATATTTCATACTCAGAAAAGTATAGAGAAATGTATAACAAACACTAATATACCCATCTCCTAGCATAAAATTTTATGTTTTACCACTTTAGGGTTTTTAGAGAAAATATCACCTTTCCTCCCTAAAGTTGTCTATCCTAAATTTATTGTTAATCATTCTGTTTTTATATTTATATATTTACTGTAAGTACTTTTCTACTTTTAGCATTTAATATATGCATTTTGTATTTTATATACTCGTTAGAGTTATATAATTTCAGAAGTATAAATATAAACTTTCTATATGTTCTTATATATATATATACTTGTACCACATATAACCTGTGTGTGTACTTTATATATAGAATATGTATATTATATGTTATCTCCATGTTATTAAACTTCACATGAATTATAAGTATTGTTCTATAACATTTATTTTTGCACACAATTAAGATTTTATAATATACATTGATTTTTAAGATTCTAGTCCATTGATTATATTGCTAGGTGATATTAATCATGTCACTCTACAATTATTTACTTTCCAGTAGATACACATTTTAATTATTAACAAATTCTTGCTATTACAGACAATGATGCATTAAGTGTTATTATACATGTCTCCTTGTATACATATAAGAAAATTTCTCTGGACTATATGCCTAGAAATGAAATTGCTGGGTCTAAAGCTGGACACATAGTCACTTGACTACATAAAGCCAATAGTTCTCCAAGTAAATCGAACATGTCTACACATATGTTAATAGCTTCAAAACTTTGCCATACTTGTTATGATGAGGATTTTACATTTTTGCTGTTATGATAAATTTATAAAAGTAGTAATTTGTAGTAATAACCTAAATTTCTGTTTGTTATTGATTAGCTCTTTAAATATTTATTTCTTTTAGTTTTCCTTTTCTATAAATTATCTGTTCATGTCTTTTGCCCAATTTTCTTGGACAAGACATTAATTAGTAATTTGATGACATATTTTATTAGCAAGCAATATCATACATTGCTAGTGGGAATGCAAAATGGCCCGGCCTCTATTGGAGGGGGGCAGTGCTTGATAATGCTTAGCAAGATTATATGTATTTCTACCCTTTAACTGAGCAATCCCATTTCTAGAAGTCTATCCTAAAGATAAACTGGTAAAACTATTAAAAAATTGACCACAATCTGTTTTTTTACAAACTATTTGTGTAACAAATTTTGGAAATAATTCAAACATCCATCTGGTTGAACAAATGTCCTCTACAGAAGGAAGTACTGTGAAGCTATAAAAAATAATTAGAAATAATTTCATCTACTATTGTGAAATTATTGTTACATTAAAAAGTAGTGAAAAAGAAAAGCATATAGTATGCTATCATGTATTATTTATACATCATTTAGATGTATGTATATATATACATATGTATATATATATATATATACACCTCTTTAATGTATATATCCTAGGCTTCTTTGAATATATCTTGCTTTATAGATTTCAATTTATAACCATATCTCAAGTAGAATAAATTAAAAATAACTCTTACAAATCAAAATCAATAAAATAAAACACACTTAAACTATTTACTATATATTGAGTTGGTGGCATAAATAGAGATGAACTATTTCAATTACTTCTAAATATAATAATTTAATTATATTTATACATTAAGCTATTTTATTAATTCTATTATTAGCAATAATAGTATTATAAATATAAATTGAATATCATTTGTATAAATAAATGTAAATAATATAAATATAAATTTATATCATTAACATTAGGTCCAACTTTTAGCTTGTTACTTAATATTGATCTAAGTAAAGGAAAACAAAAATTTTTAATTTATAGCATGAGTTTTAATCTTTATCTTTATACGTGCAATGTCAATTTTAAATGCACATATAAAAGTACTTAACTAATATGTTGAATCACCAAAATTACACACTTTGTATTTTGTTGCTTAGACATGCATGTGCATTTAATTCTTAGTAAAATAGTGGAAACCTGCACAAAATGAACTAAATTTGTTGATATGTGCATAATGCATATTCAATCAAATTCTCTGCCAGTGACTTACTATTGAATAAGAAAGGACTAAAAGGAAAAAGAAATATTGCCTTTTCTCTTTCCTTCTCTGTCATCAATATCAGCATAAGTGTTTGGCTAACAGAGAAGTAACATGTGTAAGAAAGAATATGATAGAGTTCATTGGTCATGTATATTTCTTAGAATGGCACTGGTTTCTTCATGCATTTGAAACAAATTTCTGTTCAGTTGCAAAGTGTGACTTCTCGGTGGCTGTGTTTCCCCACATGTACTTAATACTCTTAAATTGTACTTGTTTTGTGTCTTACTGAACCCCCATGCATCATAGGTCCACCAGAATTCTGAAATCTTGGCAGGACATTGGAACCATTATATGCAAATGGGGAGACAAACAGGATAGTGTGCACAACTAGTGTGTGTATTTTCTCTGCTCAAATGATTGCCCTTTTGTCCTATCAGATTTCATTCACAAAACACAAGTTCAAAGATAAAATTATTAAGAATTCCAGGGCAGTGACAGCAGACCATTAAACTAAGCACAAAGCCCTTCTTGAGCACATGAACCTCTGTGACTGCCCAGGTTGGATATCTATGAAGCAAACCTTGTTTATGTATATTCTCATCCTGCCTGAGCCCCCCAAATTTTATTTCATAATGTGGTTAATTACTATATCTACTTCTAAGAATTAAGCTAAAAACTGAAAATAAAATTCTTACAAAATGAATATAAGTATATCTGACCATTAGATTCTTTCCACAGCTGAAGAGAAAGAAATGCAATATAAAATGGGGGTTCTTTTTTGATATTGAGCTGCATGAGCTGTTTGTATAATTTGGAGATTAATCCTTTGTCAGTTGCAAATATTTTCTCCCATTCTGAGGGTTGTCTTTTCATTTTGTTTATGGTTTCCTTTGCTGTACAAAAACTTTTAAGTTTAATTAGGTCCCATTTGTTTATTTTTGTTTTTATTTTCATTATTCTAGGAGGTGGGTCCAAAAAGATCTTGCTGTGATTTATGTCAACCCAATCAAAAAATGGGCAGAAGACCTAAATAGACATTTCTCCAAAGAGGACATACAGTTGGCCAACAAACCCATGAAAAGATGCACAACATCACTAATTATTAGAGAAATGCAAATCAAAATTACAATAAGGTATCATCTCACATTGGTCAGAATGGCCATCATCAAACAATCTACAAACAATAAATGCTGGAGAGGGAATGGAGAAAAGGAAACACTCTTACACTGTTGGTGGGAATGTAAATTGATACAGCCACTATGGAGAACAGTATGGAGGTTCCTTAAGAAACTAAAAATAGAACTACCATATGACACAGCAATCTCACTACTGGGCATATATACCCAGAGAAACTATAATTCAAAAAGATACAGGCATCCCAGTGTTCATTGCAGCACTATTTACAATAGCCAGGGCATGGAAGCATCCTAAATGCCCCCCAACAGAGAAATGGATAAAGAAAATGTGGTACATATATACAATGGAATATTACTCAGCCATAAAAAGGAACAAAATTGTGTCATTTAAAGATACATGGATGGACCTAGGGACTGTCATACAAAGTGAAGTAAGTCAGAAAGAGAAAAACAAATATCATACATTAATGCATATATGTGGAACCTAGAAAAATGGTAAAGATGATCTTATTTGCAAAACAGAAATAGAGACACAGATGTAGAAAACAAACGTATGGATACCAAGGGGGAAAGGGGGTGGTGGGATGATTTGCGAGATTGGGATTTACATATATACACTACTATGTATAAAATAGATAACTAATGAGAACCTACTGTATAGCACAGGGAACTCTACTCAGTGTTTTGTGGTGACCTAAATGGGAAGGAAATCCAAAAAAAGAGGGGGTATATGTACAAATATGGCTGACTCACTTTGCTGTACAGCAGAAACTGACACAGCAGTGTAAAGCAGCTATACTCCAATAAAAGAATAGGGGTTCATGAGAATGACTTAAGTAGAGAATAAAAGTCGGTTTTAGTAAAAAAGAAAAGATTGTAAGTAGAAGAGAGGAAGTGATTGATGGAGAAAGATTTAAGAAGATTAGAAAGATTTGGTTCCATAAAAATTAGCATGAGTTCTCTTTCTTTTCTTTTTTCTTTTTATTTTTTATTTTATATTGGAGGATAGTTGATTAACAATATTGTGTTAGTTTCAGTTGTACAGCAAAGTGACTCAGTTATACATATACATAAATCTATTCTTTTTCAAATTATTTTCCTGTTTAGGTTATTACAAAATATTGAGCACAGTTCTCTGTACTATAGAGTCGGTTCTTGTTGGTTATCTATTTTAAGTATAACATTGTTTATATGTCAATACCAAACTGCCAATCTACCCCTCTTTCAAAATAGGTCACAAGACATTAGAGTGACCACTAGGAGCATCTGATCATTCTTTATTTCAATGTATTGGTATTTTGCCCTCTCCTCAACTGTTAAGAAAATTCTTATCAGTAAGGAAATCAAGGGTTATAAAGACCACAAAGGATTAAAGCCATGAAGATATTTAAAAAGCAGATAAGACTTACTCAGATTTTGTAAGATTAGATTTATACTTGATTTTAAGACATTTTCTGGATTAGAATCCTATTTAATTGTTTTATTTCTAAATTATATGTATATATCCTCCTGTATAAAAATCTTCTAATTTTCTGCAATATTCTGGCAAGAAAAATTCTTCTATGTCTACTGTGAGAGGTATTTAATGATGATATTTTAATAAAAATGGACCACTGCAAAATTTGGCATAATTTAATTACCAGATTGACTAGATCTTAATATAACATACTGTAGGAGGACTTGCATGACCCTAGAATACTGGTAACAAGGAGAAAATAATTTCTGAGAAAAACTGAAAAAAAACTAACTCATTTGACTTTTTCATCTCTGAAATTTTGAATCTTTTTTTTCTTTTTCTTTATAACTCTTTTATGCCACTACAGGTTGATTAAGAAATTGTTGCTTCCCTTCCTCCCGCCCTTTGGATGTCAGTTACAGAACTACCTATATTCCCTGCGTATTTTGACTTGTATAATGTTTAAAATGAGAAGTTGATATTCTTTGAAAACAGCATAATAGGGTATGGAAAGTAGGTTAAGGATACAATGCAATAAACAAGGTCTGTGGCAGCAGTTAGGAAAAAACGTAGCTAAAATGAATCATGTCCAAAATGTAGAAAATGTTGGGATGAAGCTATTGAAAGTGATGTAAAAGTTGTAGCCATAATAGAAAAAAGAAAGTCACAGAATTTCAGAAATTAAAACAGGAAGGTTTTAGACGATATTTTGCAGAAAGTTCCAGTGTCTCTGAAGATCTTAATAGGCCTTCTATGAGAAAAAAAAAGAAGGTGTTTTATTATGAAATAATGTTTGATAAATTTATCCTCAACAAAATTAATCAGTTTTCTTTACTGTAAGATATGTAAGAGATTATAATACATAAATGTGTATTAGGACTTTTCAAATATGGGTCACAAGAAATATTTTCACACTTGTTAGGCCTCCATGTCCCTGTTGTTTTTTATTAGAAAGACATATTAAATTTGTGAAGAACCTATCCCCCATGATGTATTTGGAAAACACTCATTATTTCACATGAGCCTGAGGTGAGTAAGTGATTTTCTAAAATCACACAAATAACTAACGGCAGTGAGAGTAGAGCAAAGGATATTAATACTGAAAGACACAATTTCTATATGCCAAGTATTTGACATACACCTTATTTAATTTTTATGACAACTCTAAATGATAGGCATTATTATCCCTTTTAGAGATGAGGAAAGAAGTTCCAAGAAGGGAAGTAATTCAGTCATAAGGCTACAAAATAGAACAACCTTTATTTTGTTTCCAAAGTTAATATTGTACTCATTCTACTTCAAAACATAAAACAAGGTTTTTATTCAGTTCTTAATCTAAAAGTTATATTTGGATATGACTCAACTGTTTATTGAAAGGCAAAAGTACTTACTAACTTCCAGACACTATTCTAATAATTTTAATGATATATAATCTATATCATGTAACATAACAACACAGTTAAGTAAGTCCTACAAGAGACAGGCCAAGTAACTTGTCTAAGGTCCACAGTTCATAAATCCTGGAGCTGTTATTTGAACACAGATGCTGTGTTCCCAAATTCCAAATACATAGTGTGTCTTTGGGAAACAATATATTTTTTAAAAACTCACATGGAAAATGAATTTAACTTTAAGTTAAATAACCAAAGTAATTATTCCATAAATTTTTATAGCACCTTCTCTGTTCCAGGCATTGTTCAAATTACTAGGGATATAATGCTGAATTAGATTTAGTTCCTTTTTCTCATGGAGCCTACATTTTCCTCGTGGAAAGAATAAATGTTAAATAATATAAATATATATTGAGATAATGATTAAAAACTAAGAAAAAATAAAATAAATAGAATAAAATGAAGGTGTGCCAGTGTGGAACTGGTGGTTACTCTAGTTCACTAGGGTGGGTAAGAGATACTTAACTGATACAATGCTAAGGGAACTGAGTCCTGAATAAGGAAGACTCCAGGTGAAGGTTTGGAAGGAGAACCAGTATAGAAAAACTGCTTTAGGAAAGCTCTGCTGTGGGTGATCTTGGCTGACAGAAGAAAAAGCAAGTCAGCCATGACACCATGAGAGCTGGGGGTTTTTTTCCTAAATAAAGTAAGAAGGTTTTTCAGGGTTTTAGGAAGGGAAATTTTGGCTTATGTATCCTGTCCATACCTATTGGGCCTGACCATTTAGCTATTCTTCAGCTGACTTTCTACGGCCTGTATCTGTATGTCTTTGCCTGGGGCTTTCTGTGAAGATTTAGAAAGCTGGTCTGCTCTCACACAAGAAGGCAAAAGTACATAAAAGTCACCCTTAGACAATTACTGCTGTGTATAACTACCCTGCTCCCTCACCCTTCTGGTAGGATAACTCCAAATGCCATCATCCAGAGTTTCTTGGGGAAATTAAGCTTTAAGAAGCTAAGGAGATATCTGGCTTAATAACGTCTTTTATTAGCTGTCTTGTTTCCTCTTTTTGCTTCTACACTCCCATCCCAAATATTGTTTTACTTCTAAAATATGATTCTCACACATGAATCTTTGTCTAGCATCTACTTCTGGTAGGACCTGAACTAAAACAACTTTAATTTACTTACTAAAATGATCACTTTGGCTGCTGTGTGAAGAATGGAATGAAAGAAAGGACACAAACAATGGACTGTTTCAGTGGTTCAAGTGAAAGATGATAATGGTTTAAATTAAAAAGTGAGATGGAGGAAAGTGGACATATTGAGAATATACTTTAAGGGTAGGGTTGGCAGAAATTGCTGGTATAGTGTCTATATATGTGGTAGAAGAGAAGACTCAAGGAACACTCCTAAATCTTTGGCTTGAGCAACTGTGCTGATGGTGATGCCATGTACTAAAATGAGAGATTTGGGGGCTAGACAGTCAGCAGAATGAATCAATATTCTATTTGGGAAATGTTAATTGTGAGTAGACTTTTAGGTATCTAAACAGTGAAGTTGAGTAGATAGATATTTGAGTTTCCTGGAGTTGGGGCAGAGGAGAGATGAACCTAGGAGATGTTGTTCTAGAAGCCATCAATGCCTTACTAGTATTTAACTTCGTGGAACGGGATGAGATCAACTAGAAAGAATAAATAACTAGAGGAGGCTTTTCAGGACAGAGCTCTGGTGCACAAAATTTTAGAAGTATGGCCAAAAAGTAACATAAAGTTAACAAAAAAATAATATATTGTAAAAACAAACAGAGTTGAAGGAAAACTAAGCAAGAATAAGGACTGAAAGGAATTATGAGCAAAATGATTCAAGAGAACTGGAATCCTTGACTTGTCATAGATAGGGTGCTGACAATTCAAGGAAGGTAAGACAGAAAATTGACCTTTGTATTTGATAAGACAGAAGTGTTGGTGACTTGGAAAGTGCCATTTGGTAAACTGGTAGGAACATTTTTTAAAATTTTTATTTGAAGGGAGCAAAGAAGAGAGATGAATGTGAGAAGACTAATGAATACTAGACAAGTTGGAGATGGTGATGAGGTTATTTGAGATAAGCTTAAGAATGTACCAGTATTTGAACACAAACAAAATGTCCAACCCAGTCCACCTTCCCATTCACAGTGATATAAAAACATGTTTGTATGCTGATAGAATGGAATCATGAGGAGAAGAAATTTTGAAGAATATTTTAACAGTTTGTTCAGCACACACACACACAAACACACACATACACACACACATTTACAATATGACTGAAGGATAGAAGTATCTTGAATATATAATTTGGCTGAATGTTGAAAGTTTGAGTGTTAAGTCGATATTGGGCTAAAACTGAGATTGAAGCCTAATATCTTCCCTGTTTGATGACCATCTATGATTCACAAATTAAAAAATAAATTATGTTTAAAGTTATGTATTAATCCTATTTCATTTAATCATTATATCAGACAAGTTTAGGTTTGAAAATATGTTGTAGAACTATTATTTCTCAGCACTGTCAGTGGCTAATTTCCTCTGAGGTCACTAAACCACTCATTGCAGTATTAAATATACTCTCATTTTCAGACGGTACGTTCAAGAACAGCACTCACCTTTTGGGTAAAGCCAAATATTTTAACTCAGAAAAAGAAATGTTATTCCTGTAATATGTTTTTGAAAAGAAATTTTATACCTTGGATTCATAGCTTGAGCAATTCTCAAAAATCTTTTGTCTTCGGCTAATACGAACAGTTGGCAGATTATAAAAATCATGTCAACAGCTTTTGTTCAAATTTTTAGCCTCCATAAATTCAAAACTAAAAGGCACTGTCTTTTTAGAGCATCCTTGTAAAGTATGTTATTTTGAAAGTTGACTAGTGAGAACAACACTTGTTTTGAGTACCTCAGTTTTCTTTAACATTCTCCTCTTTTGTTCATGTTCCCCATATAATTATAGTACCTGTCTAAGATGATTTTTCACAGAAGTTGCACTGTAGTACATGATTTTGTAGTTTTTCTTATTTCTGAAATGAAAAGTTGAGGTGACAAAATAGGTATTCTGATTTTAAGTCAACCTCACAAGGTCTAAAAAATTTACAAATGGGACTTTTTCATGGAAAAAAGATAAATGGAATTAAATAACTAACAATGAAATAGTTCTTAAAACTTCATTTTGTTTAATGTTATAAATGCATGTATACAAAATGACCCCACTAGATTGTTTATAATGTAATTTAATATCTATTTTTTCTAGAATTATTATTTAAACTATATAAAGCATAATTTGATTCAAAAATATATTAGTTTTTTTGATTAATTTCACGAATGCACTAACTTTACTATTTACATTAATTCACAATCTATTCCCTTTTTAATGTAACTATTTGCTAGTTCCTAATAATGTTTCACATGTGTACGTGTGTTTATATAGGTTTAAGTTACAAATTATTTTTCATGTTTCTAGCTCCAGATCAGCTTTCACCATGAAAACATACATGTTGGCAATCTACTATTTGCAAGCCATGTTTTCCACCATAGTAGTTGACCAACAATAAACTCAAAATTGTATACAATCACAGAATTTGATCCTGAGGATTTTTGAAGATATTTTTTCTTCTCATTCTACTTTACAGGGTTTTTTCTTAAGGAAAAGAAACAAAAAGAAGGACTATAATATAAGCAAGCAGCTTGTAAAATTCTAACAGAAGAAAAACTGAACAGAATGACTCAACAACTTCTTAATCAACTGATTCATCAATGTCTTTAGCACAGGTAGGGAGGTACAAATAAGGGCAAATGGCTGGCTTTTTTTGTTTGGTTTGGTTTGTTTTTCTGGGACCTTTGAGATTATATATGTGTACATATATGATATATGTATATATGTGGTCGGCTGACAATTGTTCTCCGAGAATGTCAAGACCATACTCCCTGGAACCTGTTAATGTTACCTTATATGAAAACAGGATCTTTGCAGATATGATTAAGTTAAGTATCTTAAAATGAAGAATTACCTTGGATTAGTAGGGAGTGTTCTAATTACAATTACATGTATCCTTATAATAGGGAGACAGAGAGAGATCTGACTACTTACATTGGTTAAGATGATATGAGGATGGACAGAGAAAGATTTGAATATGACAGCTTTATTTAGTCAGGGTTTTCCAGAAAAACAGAACCAACAGTATTCATTCATTCATTCATTCATTCATAGTATAAAAGATTTATTATGGAGAATTGGTTCACATGCTTATGGAGACTGAGAAGTTCCACAGACTGCTGTCTGCAGGCTGGAAACCAGCAAAGCCAGTGGTGTAGTTCCAATCCAACTCCATAGGCCTGAGAACCAGAGGAAGGAATATTGTAAATCTCAATTCCAAGAGCAGAAGAAAATTGATTTCTTAGCTCAACAGGCAGGGAGAAAGAGGACAAATCTTCCCTCTTCCACTTTTATTTCTAATCAGGTCCTCAGTGGCTAGGTTGATACCCACCCATATTGGGGAGAGCAATCTACTTTAGAGTCCAAAGATTTAAATGCTAATCTCATTCATAAATACCCTATGAGACACATTCAGAAATAATGTTTAATCTGTACACCCCATGGCCCAGTCAAGCTGATACATAAAACAATCCTCTGAAGAGAGTGAGACCCTACTGACACCTTGATTTTAACCCAGTAACACTTATTTTGGACATCTGGCCTATAGAACTGCAGAAGAACAAATTTCCATTGCTTAATCCAGCAGCCATGGGAAAGTCATATATACCTATGTGTGCATGTGTGTGTGTGTGTGTGTGTGTGTGTGTGTGTGTGTGTGTATATACACACATATACATATATACATATATACATATATATACATGTATATATATGTGTGTGTGTGTGTGTGTGTGTGTGTGTGTGTGTGTGTGTGTGTGTGTATACTTCTCTCCTTTCTATTCTTTTCCAAGTTCTTTGCAATTTAATTGCTACCTTCAACACGTAAATATTCCAAAAGCTCCTGAGAATTCATGGACCAATTTGACCTTATCTTTTATTGATTCAACACATATTCATTGGATATGTGAGACTATTCTAGTAAGATGTCAATCTCTTTGAACATTTCAAGCACATCATTTTCACATCTTTTGCTCTTGCTTTCTACTGAACTTCTCCATCCCAAATGTTCCTACCCCATATATCCTCATGCTTCTCTCCATTACTGATTTTATGGTTATACTCAAATATTTCTATTTTACTAAAGCCTTCCAGATCATTATTTTTCTATATATGGTATTTATTTTCATGCAAAGTATTATAAATTTTTTTTCAGTTTATTATCTGCTTTGTATAAAAAATTCAGCTCCACAAGGTCAGGGATTTTTGTGTTTTGTTCTGTTATATCCCAATACTCACACATAGTAAGTACACAACAAAATATGTGCTCAATGAATGAATGGAAGCAGATGAAAATGAATGAATACATGGATAAATTAAGATCTATATATTTACCTCACTTGTGACTTTTCATTTGATTCATATGTATATCAACTAGTTAATTAATTAGTTTCATTAGCTATAGGACTTTAAACCTCTTTCACAGGCATAAAGAAAATTAGAGCCAAGTTGCATTCCTATTAATAAGCTCAGGAACAAGTCATTTGTAAAGTTAACTTAACATATATTGCCAATAGGCTGTCCCTCTATTATAGATTATAATGGCATCAATTACAAAGCTCTCACAATTTCTAAGTAAGTTAGAATTAAAAACAATGTTTTAAAATATTAAACTAATTGATATTTTGCTATATGTAAAAAAAATAATATATCTTGGATATGAGCCTAAAGTCAGGCAATATAGAATGATGATGTAGTCTAAATTCTGCATTAATCCCTCTTGTCTAGTTAAATAAGATCCTCTTCAACCCACATGACTATCTTTTTTTAAGTTATTATGTATTTTCTTGAGGTACCTTCTCTAATTTAATTTTAAGTAAGATCCTCAGTGACTTTCTCTAGCATTTATAAGAAAATCATGTTTAAATCTTGCCTTAAGACCAGTCCTCTGCATATCAATTTCATGTCTGCTGTTTAGATCTACTTACATGTCCAAAACTATTTTCTATTTATGACAAAATTATTTCTTCTATTATCTATCTTTCTTTCCTAATGCCAACATTTTATCCCTTTAAGCCTTTGCCTTGCTCATGTCATCATCATTATCATCATCATTATCTTCAATATTTGACCTATGAATTAGCAACTGGGTAGCATATATAAACTAAGAACTTCCTGTGGAATCTTTTAAGATAGGAAATTTGGTTTATTTCCAAACGAGCAGTACATTATTATTCTTTACTTCTTACTGAGATGAATATGAAAGTAAAAATATACAATCTCATATATTTTTATAGTACATTTGGTGTATATTTATATCACTTCCCAACTATTTTTATCTTCTCAGTAATAATGGGGATCATTTAGTTGGAACATATATGTTTTTTTGGAAAGAATGAAGAATTGAGAGAAAGCATACCTGAATTCTCGGTTCATGACTACCACTAGCATGGCCTTGAAAAACTCAAATATACTGTCACTTAATTTCTTCATTTACTATAAAAGAAAATATTTTTTTAATAAAGCTTACTATAGATATTTTACTATACTGTTGTCATACATTATATGGAAGAGTACTTTGAAAATTACCAAATCATATTAAATGCAAGAGAGCATTTAGATAGAAGAAATATTATAAAGTTGTCTTATAGATTTTAAAAATTAGGAACCAGGAGATTAAGTTGGGATAGAATCCAGACCTCTTGAATCATAAAGCTTTAGAATTGTATTACCCTAATTATAACACAGATACTTAGAGTTATACAAATATCACATTGTTTCTAAGATAGTAGGAAGAGAACTGAACATCCAAACTAAATGTTAAAGATTTTTTGTAAATGTATATTAAATAATGTGACATTATTGCAAGGATCAACAATTTTATTAGTGGGACAGAAGAGTATTCTTTGAAACAGACATATATACATATATATGTACATATATATGTACACATATAAATTTGTTATTGACAGAAGCAATAAAATAATATCCATAAAATTCTATAAAAATCTATACCTAACACCATAGACAAAGAAATCTATAAATGGATTACAAACATGAATGACTAAAGAGCAATTTCAAAACTTTAAAAAATACAGAGATAGATATCTTTAAAACCATGAGATAAAGAGAAATTTATTAAACAATTTAGAAAAAATGTTAACCATTAAAAAAAGGATTGATAAGTTCAACTATTTTAAAATTAAGATCCTGTGTTTATTAAGACTCCAGAAGTAAAGGGAAAGACAAGTCCCAAAGGAGAATGTAATTTAACAAAAATAAGTGTCAAAAGATTAGTGTGAATACATTATAAAGAATTCATATAATCAATAGGCAAAAGACATACAACCCAGAAACAAAATTTGAGCATATCACCAGAGAGGAAATAAAAAAAGCCAAAAAAAAAAAAACAAGTTCAGAGGTGACCTTGCATTGAGAAATGTGAGTAAAGGCCACAAAGAAGAACCATGTAACACATAGTTAATTGGTCAAAATAAATAATTCTAATCTGATATTGGAGAGAAAAATACACATAAGGCACATATATGTGTGTGTGTGTGTGTGTATATATATATATATATATATATATATATATATATATATATATATATATATATACAGCCACACATTTTATTATAACACAAATTGTTACAATCACATCAAAAAATAATTGGCAAATCTTATAAAGCTGAGCATCACTTTCCCAATGATTTAGCAGTGATGTCTTTGGCAGGAGACATGCATAAGTACGTTTATACAATGTTCTTAAGAGCAGAACAAGCCAAGTGCCCATCAGGAGGAAAAGGACAAAGAGATTGTTCTATATTCACACAAAGGTATATTACATGGCCATAAAAATTAGCTAGAACTACCATATGTCAACATATATAAATCTTAGTAACTTAATGTTGAGTGAGAAATGCAAGTCATAGTAAACTATGTAGAGTATGATTGAATATTTAATTGTAGAGTTGAGAAATAGTTTATGAGTATTTATCATAGTATCAATGTAAATAAATAAATGAAATAAAAGCAAACAGCACATAAACTAATAAACACTGTGTGTCTTTAACCAAGGATTATGATCAATTCTGTCCACCTGGATTAAAAAATATAAAAGTGGGGAGTAATAAGTAAATTTAAATTAATAAAAATACATAATAATCACACAACTCTACTGGTTATAAGACTTAAAGAAACCTCCATTTTCCCATCATTAAAATGCACATGTTCTACACATATGTCTGAGAACTACATATTTGACTACCTGCCGTAAATCAGAATACTTTTTGACCCCAGAAACTACTGGCCTCAGTTCTCAAAAGATCCTAATTCCCTCTACTTCTTTTTCTAATTATTATGGCTGAAATCCCACAATGTTTGACACACAAAGCTTGAAACCAAATAGAGTATCCCTTAAATCAGTCTCTTTCATTTTAATTTATATATATCTCATTCTAAATTCATCTTTATCTAAGATGCAGAGGGAATTTGAACTGTGGAGCAGGAAATGGCTTTAATTGAATGTAAATCTTGATTGAAATAGATTAACTTACATTAATAATACTAACAATACTTAACATATATCTAGTGCTTAAAATTTGCCAGGCCTTGTTCTATGTGTTTGTTTGTATATTTCACTCAATCCTCATAACATATCTAGGAGATTAATATTTTTAGGACTCACTTTTGTATAGATGAGAAAACTGACGCATAAAGTAGCTATTATTGATTGAATTTTGTCCCCCCTCCAAATTCATACGTTGAAGTTCTACCCTCTAGCACCTCAGAATGTGCTTATATTTGGAGATAGGAAATTACCTTTAAAAAGGTAATTAAGATTAAATGCGGTCAGATGAGTGGGCCTTAATCCATTGTGACTGGTGTCCTCATAAGAAGAGGCGATTAGGACACAGATACACACACAGGGAAAATTGTATGAAAACACTGAAAGAAGAAGGGCATCTACAAGTCAAGAAGAGAAGCCTTAGAAGAAATTAACCCTGCCATACCTTGATCTAGGACCTCTATTCTCCACAAATGTGAGGAACTAAATTTCTGTTGTTTATGCCATCAATCTGTGGTACATTGTTATGGCCATTGTAGCAAACTAATATTGTGACTTTCCCAAGTTCATCCAGCTAGTAAATGGTGGAGGATGGATATAAATCAAGAAATTAATTTAAGTCTACATTATAAGAAACTCCTCTGTGACCTTTCACTGGTATGAGTTAAATTTCAAAATGAGAGGAGAGGATGGAACCAAAAGGAGGTCTGAAATTGGAAAGTTCCCCGAGCTTTGCTGAGGCATTAAATGACATGTTCCTTCTCACAGTCTTATGTTATCACAGATTAATTTATTTACAAATCCATTTCTCTCTAATAAACAATTTGCTTAAATATCTGGTATGCTTCCAATTATCTTACCGTTTTTATATGTTTCTTTCCTTCCTGTATGTCTTCCTTTTTCTTGTCTTAAATCTTTGTATTAAATTACTAGGGCTGCTGTAATAAAATATCACAAACCGGGTGACTTAAAACAGCACAAATGTATTCTCTAACAGTTCTAGGGGCCATTTATCTGAAATCAAGCTTTAGATAGGGCTGTGCTATCTCTGAAGACTCTAGAGGAGGATCTTTCCTTGCCTCGTCCTAGACTCTAATAGTTGCTGGCAATCCTTAGTGTTACCTGGCTAGTGGCAGCATGGCTTCAGTCTCCACCTCCATCTTCATATGGCCCCCTTCCCTCTAGGCATGTGTCTGCACCCACATTTCCATATTTTTGTAAGAACAACAGTCATTGGATTTAGGGCCCACCCTAATCCAGTGTGACTTCATCTTAATTACATCTGCAAACATCCTTTTTCCAAATAATGTCATATTCACAGGTACTGGAGGTTAGGGCTTGAACGTATTTGAGGGGGTGTGGGATTCAATTTAACTCACAACACCCCCATAGATTATTTTTTACGATATAGTCAGATGAGTCTGAAATGAAGTCATACTCAATCCAAACAGACCAAAATATTTGTGATATGTATAGCCTATTTCTAAGCTTTTAGTATTCCACATCACATGAAGTCATTAACTATATTTGATCTCCTATATGATGCCAAAGATTATGTCCCACTAGATAATTAATAAATTATTAACGAAGGAAAACAAGAAAAATCACCAAGTTCTGTTCTTTCTTTGCTTTAGGTTACTTATCGGGTTGGCCAAAAAGTGACTTTGGTTTTTAAATAAAAGTAAAAGACAGGGCCTCCCTGGTGGCGCAGTGGTTGGGAGTCCGCCTGCCGATGCAGGGGATGCGGGTTCGTGCCCCGGTCCGGGTTGGTTTTTTTCTTCTCCAGGCACTCCTACAACATATGTGTATATGTATATTTGTTATTCATGTTCTTTATCCTTGTTATGTTAGTTCTTTAATTTTATAATAATGGGAAACCAACGTGCCTGTTTTTCTTATTAACATTATCTATAAGATAGAACTATATATCTTACTCTGCTTGGTGAACTCACTCTGATTGACATACCCAAGTTGAAAAAAAAAAAAAAAAGTAAAAGACAAATTTTTCATTTTCACCAAGAAATTTATTGAAAAATGTATTGACCATTTTGTTCCACTACCTTCTGCCATTTTTCAGGCAATTTCATAATTCCATCTTCCCAAAACTTTTAATCTTTTTAAGTAAAGAACTGTTCCAGGTGCCTTTTAGTCTTCTAGGGAATGGAAATTTTTTCCATTAAGAGAATTTTGTAAATACCAAAATAAATGGAAATCCAAAGGTGCAATGTCTGGTGAATACGGGGGCATGAATCAGAACTTCCCAGCCAAACTGTAACAGTTTTTGCCTGGTTATCAAAGAAACATGAGGTCTTGCATTATCTTGATGAAAGATTATGGGTTTTCTGTTGACTCATTCTGGATGTTTTTCATCAAGTGCTGCTTTCAGTTGCTCTAATTGGGAGCAATACTTGTTGGAATTAATCGTTTGGTTTTCCGGAAGGAGCTCATACTAGAGGACACCCTTCCAATCACACCATATACACAACATCACCTTCTTTGGATGAAGATTGGCCTTTGGTGTGGCTGTTGGTGGTTCATTTCACTTGCCCCACCATCTTCCATTCTACATTATTGTACAGTATCCACTTTTCATCGCCCGTCAAAATTTGTTTTAAAAACAGAACATTTTCATTACGTTTAAGTAGAGAATCACATGCGGAAATACGGTCAAGAAGGTTTTTTTCGCTTAATTTATGTGGAACCCAAACATCAAAGCGATTAACATAACCAGGCTGGTGCAAATGATTTTCAAGACTTGATTTGAATGTTTTGAGTATGTCGGCTATTTCGCACGTGGTATAACGTTGATTGCTCTCACTTAATGTCTCGATTTGATTGCTATCAACTTCAACTTTTCTACCTGACCATAGAGCATCGTCCAGAGAGAAATCTTTAGCATGAAACTTCACAGACCACTTATGACACGTTTGATCAGTCACAGCACCTTCTTCATACACTGCACAAAGCTTTTTTTGTGTTTCAGTTGCATTTTTATCTTTCTTGAAATAATAAAGCAAAATATGCTGAAAATGTTGCTTTTTTTCTTCTATCTTCAATATTAAAATGGCTACATAAAAATTCACCAATTTTGATAAGTTTTAAAAAAATGCACTCTGATGTGACAACTGTCACAATACAATCTAACAAAATTGTTTCGAATGAAGTTAAAGCCAACTAAGTGCTACTAGAGCCATCTTATGGAAAAAAATGAATGAACCTTTTGGCCAACCCACAATACATAGCCCATATTCTTCATCTGCTACTGAATTTGAAAATATGATTCTAGCTTATGGAGAAAAGGAGGCTAGGGACCAAACAATGACTAGCAAGGTTTATTACTTTAACTACATTATAAACTTCCTGAAAAGTAGTGCCATATTTCATATCTTTTGGGGGCATATTTTATATCCCCCTGGTATTTAACGCACCTTTATAATAAAAGTTCAGTGATGGAATAATTGATCCCTCTAAGTTTAGATTAGGTTTCTTCTTGCTGCGCATCTTCATTTGTTCATTTCTTCAATATTTAGTGATTTCCAATTATGTGCTAAACACAATACAATGGATATTAAAAATAAATTTGAAAAAATCTATACTGATCACTTTCACATTTATTGTAATTTTTTGAATTAAAAAGAATTTCTTCCAGGGCTTCCCTGGTGGCGCAGTGGTTGAGAGTCCGCCTGCCGATGCAGGGGACGCGGGTTCGTGCCCCGGTCCGGGAAGATCCCACATGCCGCGGGGTGGCTAGGCCCGTGAGCCATGGCCACTGAGCCTGTGCGTCCAGAGCCTGTGCTCCGCAATGGGAGAGGCCACAACAGTGAGGGGTCCGCGTACCAAAAAAAAAAAAAAAAAAAAGGATTTATTCCAAGTTATTGTGTCCTTTTACTTATTTTATGTAAGTTATATTAATCATATTCTATCAGCAAATGAAATAGAAATAAAATAGAAACTCTTGAAGACAGACTTCTTGGTTATTCCATGAGCATCACTTGAAGATGTTATAAATTATAATGTGTTGCAATAAAGCACACATGAAGTAATAGAGAAGTAAGGAAGAAAATTAACTTGTAACCTAAAACAAAAGTTTTATATTATAGGGAATAGAAGTTGATACGATAGTTTTCCGTAGCAGAGTTTAAATCATTGGATTTAATATCACACACATCATCACTGCCCCCCCACCCCATCCCTCAATACATGCCAGTTGCCAAAAGAGAAATTTAATAATACCTTGATCATTAGGGTAGATTCACAATGCTATTCAAGAAGTAATTCTTGCTACTATTCTGTAAATTTGAGAGTTTTTCAGAAGTTAAAACAATTAAATCAATTAAAGGAAGCCCTGTGCCTAAAACAAAATTCAGGAGGGAGAGATCTAGTTTCTCAGAAGTTCAGGTGTAAAACATTTATAGATTTTATTTGGATACAAACTCAATACTTATAAACATGGCAATAATAATATATAGCTTGAAATATGATTAGAATTAAAAATATTTCCACTAGAAACATTTTTTCTTATATTCTGTATCTATATGAGATGATAGATGTTCACTAAACTTATTGTGGTAATCATTTTATGATGTATTTAAGTCATCATTATACTGTTCACTTTAAACTTATACAGTGTCAAGTATATCTCAGTAAAACTCGAAGAAAAACAAATAAAATAATAATAATTTCACTGGACTTTGAAGGAAGAAACCTATCTTTTTTAACTAACATAACCTCAATACAGTGTCTGTCATTAATTTTTTTTAAACAAATGAATAACATGTGCCAAATAATAATCAGTCAATAAATGGTAATTTTAACTGTTTAAAATAAAAGAATGTGAACAACACACCAAGACCTTTGCTACTGTGGGTACCAAATAGAATGTCATTCACAGATTTAAATAACATTGCTCTTTCTGAAAGGAAAATGAACAGATTTTATTCCAGGTCAACTAAAAACTTACATTGTACCTATGAAAGTAGAACATTACTACAACATTTTATGTTACCTTGGAAAAAGGTTATTTCAACAGTAACATTAATTTATTAGTATAAAACTGGCTAATTTCCCCAAGGTTCTTAAAATTTGAGAGCACATCTTTGAGGCTTCTGAAGTGCAATTATTGGAAAATGAATAAAAAGCTTAAATTGGAATAAATGTAATAATCTTTATTTGACTTCTCCTAATATCACAATCAATCCAAAGAGAGTTTTACCCTGTGTAGAGCTTAATATGAAAACACCTCTCTCCCAGCTTAATGTGCATGTTTAATTTAATCTTGTTTTAAAGAAGAAAACATAAAGATATTTGTAAAATAAATTAATCATACTTCGATATAAATACAAATTATTAGAACCTAAAATTCCTAAATAATTGAGAGATTATACCAGATTTCTGGGGAGTCCAGAAAGACCAGATACAACTTCAGACAAATTTTCCTTTTTCTATCTGTGACTTTGGTCCAAAACTGCACATAATCTCCAAACGTTATGGTCTGGGTTGGACTGTAAGAAAGCCTTGATGACTCTAGTTTCTGAATCACATTTGTGTCCGTGGCCATGTGAGATGGCCCAGAGCAACACTGCATTTATCATCCACCCAGAAGTCACATCTGAGATTTTGTATCTTTCTCATGTGCTTCAGGGAAAGATGGTGGGGAGGGTTTGGAGGTTGGGGAATGAGCAGTCTGGAAAGTGGAGAGAGCTGACTGGGTGAAATCCAAATGCCCTTTTGCTAGCAGAATGGCAGGAAAGTTATGAATGCCACATTATAATATATTTTCTCTTATGTAACATCACCCTTTAACTCACCTGGTAAGCTAAACAGTTTGCTTGGTTTTGTTTGTTTTCCTCCTTTCCTCTAACTCATGCTGTGAACAGCATTTAACTTCCCAAGGACCAGAGCTACCTCCTGAATAGAAATTCTTTTTCAGGTATGGGATTCCATACACATTTTTTTTTTTTTTTTTTTCAGTACTCGGGCCTCTCACTGTTGTGGCCTCTCCTGTTGCAGAGCACAGGCTCCGGACGCGCAGGCTCAGCGGCCATGGCTCACGGGCCCAGCCGCTCCGCGGCATGTGGGATCTTCCCAGACCGGGGCACGAACCCGCGTCCCCTGCATCGGTAAGCGGACTCTCAACCACTGCGCCACCAGGGAAGCCCTCCATACATATTTTGAGGAAGTGGGGTGAAGCATGGACATAAGCAACCAACTGCAAGCATTAGGAGAGAGGCCATAAATGTGGTGTTTGTCTCCATTTTTGTTCATTTACAAATTTTTTATTCCTCATCAAATGCTATCTACTAATGCAGTGTCTAAAATGTAAGTTCCTAAGCATTATATTATTCCTTGACCTTTTCAGAATTAGTCCTCTTTGGAGGCTTAGGGTTGAATATTTTGTACCTTAATGCCTAAGATATACCACTGGCAAAATATGTCCCAATAAGAGGCAAGGTCCAAGTGAAGGGAAGCTATTTTGGTATACTTAGATACATCTGAAAACTTCAGTATTTCACTTCTTTATCATGAATATAGAAATGCATTCTTGAATTACATTATATATAGCTCATTATAGGAAAAATGATGTCATTCTTTATCATGCTTAACTAGGAAGCTTGGAGAAACTTTCTGTGCTCATTCTCTTCAGACTGAAGATGTGATGTTTCTGAAGTTACAGAAAACACCATCATATAAACTTTCCTTTAGTCAGCAAACTTAATCTAATTTAAAATTCTAGAATTTATAACTTGAATATATAGAGTATTTTTAATAAAAAAGAAAATCAAGTTTAACATCATAAACCAAAACATCTACTTTAAGAAATTAATGAGAGATTTTACAAGAAAAGGCATTTCATTGTTAATAACTTCCTATCTAAGGAAAAGATGCAGCTATATTCTTCTACTGCTTACTTTAGATATTAAATTTTCTTGAATTGGCATCTACAAAACTGACCTGAACTATAAGAGGTTATGCACAATTGAATTACCAAAATGCTTGGAAATTTCAAAATCAAGCTAATGTCTGTTGGACAGTGTTTGTACAAAGATTTTGTTCTACAATATTAAAGGATATCAAGAATCATATATATTCTTCTGTAAATCTAGATTAAAAGATGAGTCTCTTAAAGTTATACTTTTCTTTTGATTCATTATTGCTATATTAAATTTGAAAATAAACATCTCTACACAAAAGGAAAAACAGATTCATAGCTAAATTACCCATTTAAGTGAAAAATGGCTCAGCTTAACAATAAACCTGACTAATATCAGGCTTTATTGCAATTTAGAGCCAATTGACACAATCATTGTCAATGAGCTGGCTATTTTACAAAATCTCTTTTACCCTCCAAAAATTGTTGTTTCTCCTGAAACATTTTTCACGTCTTAAACTCAGTATACCAACATTTTGCCCCTCAACATTGTAAATTATATGCACTAACGTCCTATTTCTCAAGGCTGTTTTATTTTCTCTTTACAATCTCTGTTTTCAAGCCTCTCTATTCCCAAGAAACTCAACTAGACAGTTTTAGAATCTGTAGTAAATCTATGTTTGATTTGGTCTAATATGCTATGACTTAACAAATAACAGTAGCTATTTAACTATTGGTCGTTGACTTCAAAACAGTAATTTTTATCCATCAGAGGTTTTCCAAAAAAAAAATAAAAAAACAAACTATCACTCATTCACATTCATTCTGATAATTCTTGAATGGATCTAAAAACAAATGAATGCACAAGTCCTTCAAATGTTTTAACTGCCTTTATTATATTCAGTGTTTGCTCAGTTATCTTTAAGTAATGAGCATTATACCCTTGATAAATCCAGGAAAAAACGAACTCTTCCACTCATAAAGTTCACATCTATTTGTAAATTGCAATTAACTCTTGTCAATATAAAACAAAAATATTATTTGCAAATCTGCTCTGCTAATGTTGAACCCAAGTGGAATGAATGGATAGGAGTAGTCATTTATCCATCCATTCATTCTTTTTTCCTTTTCTTTTAAAATCCCTTCAAAACATTTATGCATGTCTAGATGCTAAATTCTTTCATTATGAAGGAAAGGAATAAAAAAGGTGGAGCCTGCATCATAAGGCCTGCATCTAGGAGCTTAAAGTCTAAGGTACACATGCAAGCACATAATAATCATATATCAAGGCTTTCATTCTTTCATTCATCAAATGTTTATTGAAGGCTTCCTGTGAACTTGTCTCTGTGACAAGCGAGGGAGATAAAACAGAGTCAAAACTGTTATGGTTTTGCCTTGGATTTTTACAATCTTGAGAGGTTGTGGGGCTGGGAGAGACCTCCAGTTATAAAAACCATACTACAAATAAACAGTAAATTTAAAATGTGAGAAGTATTATAAAGGATAGATGGATAGTATATATGAATAGGACATAACCTAGTTTGGAATGAGGGCAAAGTTATCTATCACAAAATGACTTCAATTAAAAGCTGAAGTTCTGTAAGGACTAAACCAAGTGAAGAGAAAAAGAAAAATAACTTTAATGGAGAATTAGCTAAATCCATATTCTTGATAGTGCTGACAAGTGAAAATAAAGGATTTATGTGGAAAAAAAAACATATATATGTGACCTTTACTCACTTCATGCAAAAAATCTTTACTTTCAGGATCTCCTGATTTTTTTTTTTAAGCAAGCTGGCCTTTTCAAATGTTGAATATTTAGTGCCCACTTTAATAATTAGTATAGATAAATTAAATCAATTAACAAAATGTTTCTATAATTTTTAATAGTATTCTTATAAAAGTTTAACAACCTTATTCAAATAATCATTCCAAATAAAAGAGTGTATACCATTCAAGAAAGTTTATATACTATTCACAAAGATGCTGCTAAATTTTCCCAGATTTCCCATGGCTTTGTTAAAAGTTAAAAATTTTAATATGAAATCAGACCCTACCCCAACCAAAAAAAGGAATGGAGAATTAAGAAAATCAGAAAGACCTAGTCCTACTAAATTTCTCTACTCTATTTCCAGAGAATGTGCTCTCATGAAGAACATTGAATATGATTAGACAGTGATCCATGTAAAAAGTGTCAATAACAGACTTACAGTAAATCACCCAGTGTTCTCTTACTCTTAACTAAGATTCATAAAACTGTCCTGAGGAAAACTAGTGTTTCACAAAATGCTAATATATACTTCATGAAAAGGAAACAGATAAACTGTAAGCTCTATTGGGATTAAAAAAAAAAATAAAGAGATTTTGTATCAAAGGATTTCTCAGAATTCTTAATATATTACACCTAGCATGTATAATTTCCCCAATTAATTTGAACTCACAAGCATTTTTTAAAAAGAAAAACTTTAAACATCTTAGAGGTATTCCTTATAGATATTCCTGGGAGCACAGTTTGGGAAACACTGCTTTAAATTGTTTCTTCTGTGATGAAATTGTCTTCTGCAAACCATCTGTCTAGAACTGAAAATAAAACCTGTGCTACACATTATGCTGTTCACGGAATATTTCCCTCTCTTGACTTTCCTGAAACGTGGCAGGATTACTCTAGCTGGTCTCCTTGCAGTGGTGTGTGGTCAAGTGAAAAGTTCCGTGCAATGAATTATGATTGGAAGTGATAGCTTTTAATTCCAATTTGAAGAATTAAATTATCAGTGTGAGACCATGTAAATTTTTTTTTCTCCTTCTACCATGTTGGCTCGTAACATTAGAGATGACGAATGCTCTGTTGGCCTGAGTCCCTGAGTGACTGTGATGTGCAGAGCTTTCCCGAAGACTAGTAATGGACATAAGACAGAAGCAGAAATTAAACTTTCATCTTTCAACCCACTGGGATGTGAAGGTAGTTATTGCAGTGTGATCTAGCCTATCCTGACAGATAGAGAACTCAAAGTGAAATACTACATACTCATACTGTCAATTTTGTTTACATGGAACAACTGGTTACAAACAAAGAAAGATATGCAGAATACCAGTTCAGGACTCCTTCCTTCTTCTTTTGGTAATATCAAAATCTACCATTTAAAGTTTATGGCATTTTCTGCCAGAGAATTGTGATATATCTGTCCATTGAGCACATGATAATTGATTGAGTGTAACTATATGTCAAGCTAACCAGATAACTTAGATGAGTGGATTCTTTCACCTCCAAAGTGTAAATTATCCTGAAAAAAATCATTAGTTAAAAACAGAACGTTTAAATCAGACATACATATGATGGGTTTTGGCTCTCCCTCTCAATGAACTATATGACCATGTACTTTATGAATTAGCTTTCCAATTCAGAAATAAGAAAGAAAAAGCTTATAATTATATGTTATAGGTTAAATAAAATAAAATACAGGCATACTTCAGAGATATGGGTCTGTTTGGTTCCAGATCACCACAACAAGGTGAATATCACAATGAAACAAGTCACACAAATATTTTGGTTTTCCAGTGTATATAATAGTTATCTTTACACTATACTTATACTGTAGTCTATTAAGGGTGCAATAGCCTTAAGTCTAAAACACCAATGTACATACCATAATTAAAAAATACTTGACTGCTATAAAATGCTGACCATCATCTGAGTCTTCAGCAAGTCGTAATCTTTTTCTTGGTGGAGGGTTTGAAATATTGCTACAATTACCAAAATGTAACACAGACACGAAGTGAGTTCTTCCACCATTTGGAAAAATGGTTGCTGATAGACTTGCATGATGCAGGGTTGCCACAAACCTTCAAAATGTAAAAAAGGCAATATCTGTGAAGTGCAATAAAATGAAGTATGCTTGTAATAGATCAGACTGTAAGCATAACACTAGTAATAATGAGTGCTAACTAAATGACATTAATTTCATGGGACTACCTTGGTAGTAATAGGAAATTCAGAAGTGGAATATATGTTTAATAAGACTCATAAGGTTTCATTTTTTTTCAAATTACTTGCCATCCATCATATGTATCTTTTTCTTGTTGTTGTTGTTTTTAATGAATTTTTTTAACATCCTTATTGGAGTACAATTTCTTTACAATGGTGCAACAGCCTCTGTTGTACAACAAAGCGAATCAGACATACATAAACATACATCCCCACATCTCCTCCCTCCTCCCCCTACCCTCCCCATCCCACCCCTCCAGGTGGACACAAAGCACTGAGCTGATCTCCCTGTGCTATGCGGCTGCTTCTCACTAGCAATCTATTTCACATTCGGTAATGTATATATGTCCATGACACTCTCCCACTTCGTCCCAGCTTACCTTCCTCCCTGCCCTTGTCCTCAAGTCCATTCTCTATATCTGCATATTTATTCCTGTACTGCCCCTAGGTTCTTCAGAATCTTTTTAATTTTTTTTTTTTTTTAGATTCCATATACATGGGTTAGCATATGGTATTTGTTTTTCTCTTTCTGACTTACTTCACTCTGTATGACTGACTCTAGGTCCATCCACCTCACTACAAATAACTCAATTTCATTTCTTTTTATGGCTGAGCAATATTCCATTGTATTTATGTGCCACATCTTCTTTATCCATTCATCTGTTGATGGACACTCCAGTTGTTTCCATGTCCTGGCTATTGTAAATAGAGCTGCAATGAACATAGTTGTATATGACTCCTTTTGAATTATGGTTTCTCAGGGTATATTCCCAGTACTGGGATTGCTTGGTTGTATGGTAGTTCTACTTTTAGTTTTTTAAGGAACCTCCACACTGTTCTCCATAGTGGCTGTATCAATTTACATTCCCACCAACAGTGCAAGAGGGTTCCCTTTTCACCACACCCTCTCCAGCATTTATTGTTTGTAGATTTTTTGATGTTGGCCATTCTGGCCAGTGTGAGGTGACACCTCATTATAGTATTGATTTGCATTTCTCTAATGATTAGTGATGTTGAGCATTCTTTCAAGTGTTTGTTGGCAATCTGTATATCTTCTTTGGAGAAATGTGTCATTAGGTCTTCTGCCCAATTTTTATATTAAGTTGTTTTTTTTTTTGGATATTAAGCTGCATGAGCTGCCTGTATATTTTGGAGATTAATCCTTTGTCAGTTTCTTCACTTGCAAATATTTTCTCCCATTCTGAGGGTTGTCTTTTTGGCTTGTTTATGGTTTCCTTTGCTGTGCAAAAGCTTTTAAGTTTCATTAGGTCCCATTTGTTTATTTTTGTTTTTATTTCCATTTCTCTAGGAGGTAGGTCAAAAAGGATCTTGCTGTGATGTATGTCATAGAGTGTTCTGCCTATGGTTTTCTCTAAGAGTTTTATAGTGTCTGGGCTTACATTTAGGTCGTTAATCCATTTTGAGTTTATTTTTGTGTATGGTGCTAGGGAGTGTTCTAATTTCATTCTTTTATATGTAGCTGTCCAGTTTACCCAGCACCACTTATTGAAGAGGTTATCTTTTCTCCAGTGTATATTCTTGCCTCCTTTATCAAAGCTCAGGTGACCATATGTGTGTGGGTTTATCTCTGGGCTTTCTATCCTGTTCCATTGATCTATATTTCTGTTTTTCTGCCAGTACCATACTGTCTTGATTACTGTAGCTTTGTAGTATAGTCTGAAGTCTGGGAGCCTGATTCCTCCAGCTTGTTTTTCTTTCTCAAGACTGGTTTGGCTATTCGAGGTCTTTTGTGTTTCCATACAAATTGTGAATTGTTTTGTTCTAGTTCTGTGAAAAATGTAACTGGTAGTTTGATAGGGATTGCATTGAATCTGTAGATTGCTTTGGGTAGTAGAGTCATTTTCATAATGTTGATTCTTCCAATCCAAGAACATGGTATATATATCTATCTATTTGTATCATCTTAAATTTCTTTCATCAGTGTCTTATACTTTTCTGCATACAGGTCTTTCGTCTCCTTCGGTAGGTTTATTCCTAGGTATTTTATTCCTTTTGTTGCAATGGTAAATGGGAGTGTTTCCTTAATTTTTCTTCCAGACTTTTCATTGTTAGTGTATAGGAACGCCAGAGATTTCTGTGCATTAATTTTATATCCTGCTACTTTACCAAATTCATTGATTAGCTCTACTAGTTTTCTGGTAGCATCTTTGGAATTCTCTATGTATAGTATCATATAATCTGCAAACAGTGACAGTTTTACTTCTTTTTTTTGATTTGGATTCCATTTATTTCTTTTTCTTCTCTGGTTGCTGTGGCTAAAACTCCAAAACTATATTGAATAATAGTGATGAGAGTGGGCAACCTTGTCTTGTCCCTGATCTTAGAGGAAACAGTTCAAATTTTTCACAATTAGGAACGATGTTGGCTGTGGGTTTGTCATATATGACCTTATTATGTTGAGGTAAGTTCCCTCTATGCTTACTTTCTGTAGGAATTTTATCATAAATCAGTGTTGAATTTTGTCAAAAGCGTTTTCTGCATCTATTGAGATGATCAAATGTTTTTTCTCCTTCAATTTGTTAATATGGTTTATCACATTGATTGATTTGCATATATTGAAGAATCCTTGCATTCCTGGGATAATTCCCACTTGATCATGGTGTATGAACCTTTTAATGAGCTGTTGGATTCTGTTTGGTAGTATTTTGTTGAGGATTTTTGCATCTATGTTCATGAGTGATATTGGTCTGTAGTTTTCTTTTGTTGTGATATTTTTGTCTGGTTTTGGTGTCAGCGTGATGGTGGTCTTGTAGAATGAGTTTGGGAGGGTTCCTCCTTCTGCTATATTGTGGAAGAGTTTGAGAAGGATAGGTATTAGTTCTTCTCTAAATGTTTGATAGAATTTGCCTGTGAATCTATCTGATCCTGGGCTTTGGTTTGTTGGAAGTTTTTTTTTTTTTTTTTTTTTTTTTTTTTTTTTTTTTATGATATGCGGGCCTCTCACTGTTGTGGCCTCTCCTGTTGCAGAACACAGGCTCTGGACGCACAGGCTCAGCGGCCATGGCTCATGGGCCCAGCCACTCCACGGTATGTGGGATCTTCCTGGACCAGGGCATGAACCCGCATCCCCTGCATTGGCAGGCAGACTCTCAACCACTGCAACACCAGGGAAGATCTGTTGGAAGATTTTTAACCACAGTTTCAATTTCAGTGCTTGTGATTGGTTTGTTTATATTTTCTGTTTCTTCCTGGTTCTTTCTCAGGAGGTTGTGCATTTCTAAGAATTTGTCCATTTCTTCCAGGTTGTCCATTTTATTGGCATAGTGTTGCTTGGAGTAATCTCATGATCTTTTGTATTTCTGCAGTGTCAGTTGTTTCTTCTCCTTTTACATTGTTAATTCTATTGATTTGAGGCTTCTCCCTTTTTTTCTTGGTGAGGATGGCTAGTGGTTTATCAATTTTATCTTCTCAAAGAACCATCTTTTAGTTTTATTGATCTTTGCTATCGTTTCCTTCATTTCTTTTTCATTCATTTCTGATATGATCTTTATGATTTCCTTCCTTCTGCTAACTTTGGGTTTTTTTTGTTCTTCTTTCTCTAATTTCATTAGGTGTAAAGTTAGGTTGTTTATTTGAGATGTTTCTTGTTTCTTGAGGTAGGACTGTATTGCCATTAACTTTCATCTTACAACTACTTTTGCGGCATCCCATAGGTTTTAGGTCATTGTGTTTTCATTGTCATTTGTTTCTAGGTATTTTTTGATTTCCTCTTTGATTTCTTCAGTGATCTCTTGGTTATTTAATAGTGTATTGTTTAGCTGCCATGTGCTTGCATTTTTTACAGATTTTTTTCCTGTAATTGTTATCCAGTCTCATAGTGTTCTGGTTGGAAAAGATACTTGAAATGATTTCAGTTTTCTTAAATTTACCAAGGCTTGATTTACCAAGGCTTGTTACCCAAGATATGACCTATCCTGAAGAATGTTCCATGAGCAGTTGAGAAGAAAGTGTATTCTGTTGTTTTTGGATGGAATGTCCTTTAAATATCAATTAAGTCTATGTTGTTTACTGTATCATTTAAAGCTGTGTTTCCTCATATATTTTCATTTTGGATGATCTGTCCATTGTTGAAAATAGGGTGTTAAAGTCCCCTACTCTGATTATGTTGCTGTTGATTTCCCCTTTTATGGCTGTTAGCATTTGCCTTAAGTTTTGAGGTGCTCCTATGTTGGGTGCATAACTATTTACAATTGTTATATCCTCTTGGATTGATCTCTTGATCATTATGTATTATCTTTCTTTGTCTCTTGTAATAGGCTTTTTTCTAAAGTCTATTTTGTCTGATATGAGAATTGCTACTCCAGCTTTCTTCTGATTTCCATTTGCATGGAATATCCTTTTCCATCTCCTCACTTTCAGTCTGTGTGTGTCCCTATGTCTGAAATGGGTCTCTTGTAGCCAGAATATATATGGGTCTGGTTTTTATATCCATTCAGCCACTCTGTCTTTTGGTTGGAGCATTTAATCCATTTACATTTAAGGTAGTTATTGATACGTATGCTCCTATTACCATATTCTTAATTGTTTTGGGTTTCTTATTGTAGGTCTTTTCCTTCTCTTGTGTTTCCTGCCTAGAGAAGTTCATTAAGGATTTGTTGTAAAGCTGGTTTTGTGGTGCTGAATTCTCTTTGCTTTTGCTTCTCTGTAAAGATTTTAAATTCTATGATGAATCTGAATGAGATCCTTGTTGGGAAGAGTAATTTTGGTTGTAGATTTTTCCCTTTTGTCACTTTAAATATAGCCTGCCACTCCCTTCTGGGTTGCAGAGTTTCTGCTGAAAGATCAGCTGTTAATATGAATCTGAATGAGATCCTTGTTGGGAAGAGTAATTTTGGTTGTAGATTTTTCCCTTTTGTCACTTTAAATATAGCCTGCCACTCCCTTCTGGGTTGCAGAGTTTCTGCTGAAAGATCAGCTGTTAATGTATGGGGATTCCCTTGTATGTTATTTGTTGCTTTTCCCTTTTGCTTTTAAAATGGCTAGTGGTTTATCAATTTTATCTTCTCAAAGAACCATCTTTTAGTTTTATTGATCTTTGCTATCGTTTCCTTCATTTCTTTTTCATTCATTTCTGATATGATCTTTATGATTTCCTTCCTTCTGCTAACTTTGGGTTTTTTTTGTTCTTCTTTCTCTAATTTCATTAGGTGTAAAGTTAGGTTGTTTATTTGAGATGTTTCTTGTTTCTTGAGGTAGGACTGTATTGCCATTAACTTTCATCTTACAACTACTTTTGCGGCATCCCATAGGTTTTAGGTCATTGTGTTTTCATTGTCATTTGTTTCTAGGTATTTTTTGATTTCCTCTTTGATTTCTTCAGTGATCTCTTGGTTATTTAATAGTGTATTGTTTAGCTGCCATGTGCTTGCATTTTTTACAGATTTTTTTCCTGTAATTGTTATCCAGTCTCATAGTGTTCTGGTTGGAAAAGATACTTGAAATGATTTCAGTTTTCTTAAATTTACCAAGGCTTGATTTACCAAGGCTTGTTACCCAAGATATGACCTATCCTGAAGAATGTTCCATGAGCAGTTGAGAAGAAAGTGTATTCTGTTGTTTTTGGATGGAATGTCCTTTAAATATCAATTAAGTCTATGTTGTTTACTGTATCATTTAAAGCTGTGTTTCCTCATATATTTTCATTTTGGATGATCTGTCCATTGTTGAAAATAGGGTGTTAAAGTCCCCTACTCTGATTATGTTGCTGTTGATTTCCCCTTTTATGGCTGTTAGCATTTGCCTTAAGTTTTGAGGTGCTCCTATGTTGGGTGCATAACTATTTACAATTGTTATATCCTCTTGGATTGATCTCTTGATCATTATGTATTATCTTTCTTTGTCTCTTGTAATAGGCTTTTTTCTAAAGTCTATTTTGTCTGATATGAGAATTGCTACTCCAGCTTTCTTCTGATTTCCATTTGCATGGAATATCCTTTTCCATCTCCTCACTTTCAGTCTGTGTGTGTCCCTATGTCTGAAATGGGTCTCTTGTAGCCAGAATATATATGGGTCTGGTTTTTATATCCATTCAGCCACTCTGTCTTTTGGTTGGAGCATTTAATCCATTTACATTTAAGGTAGTTATTGATACGTATGCTCCTATTACCATATTCTTAATTGTTTTGGGTTTCTTATTGTAGGTCTTTTCCTTCTCTTGTGTTTCCTGCCTAGAGAAGTTCATTAAGGATTTGTTGTAAAGCTGGTTTTGTGGTGCTGAATTCTCTTTGCTTTTGCTTCTCTGTAAAGATTTTAAATTCTATGATGAATCTGAATGAGATCCTTGTTGGGAAGAGTAATTTTGGTTGTAGATTTTTCCCTTTTGTCACTTTAAATATAGCCTGCCACTCCCTTCTGGGTTGCAGAGTTTCTGCTGAAAGATCAGCTGTTAATGTATGGGGATTCCCTTGTATGTTATTTGTTGCTTTTCCCTTGTTGCTTTTAATATTTTTTCTTTGTATTTAATTTTTAATAGTTTGATTAATATGTGTCTTGGCATGTTTCTCCTTGGATGTATCCTGCATGGGACTCTCTGCACTTCCTTGACTTGCTTGACTATTTCCTTTCCCATATTACAGAAGTTTTCAAGTGTAATCTCTTCAAATATTTTCTCAGAACCTTTCTTTTTCTCTTCTTCTCCTGGGACCCCTATAATTCGAATGTTGGTGTGTTTAATGTTGTCCCCAACGTCTCTGAGACTGTCCTCAATTCTTTTCATTCTTTTTTTCTTTATTGTGCTCTGCAGTAGCTATTTCCACTATTTTACCTTCCAGGTCACTTATCTGTACTTCTGCCTCAGTTATTCTGCTATTGATTCCTTCTAGAGAAACTTTAATTTCATTTATTGTGTTTTTCATCACTGTTTGTTTGCTCTTCAGTTCTTCTAGATCCTTGTTAAACGTTTCTTGTATTTTCTCCATTCTATTTCCAAGATTTTGGATCACCTTTACTATCATTTCTCTGAATTCTTTTTTCAGGTAGACTGCCGATTTCCTCTTCATTTGTTTGGTCTCATGTTTTTTTACCTTGCTCCTTCATCTGCTGTGTATTTCTCTGTCTTCTCATTTTGCTTAACTTACTGTCTTTGGGTTCTCCTATTCACAGGCTGCAGGTTCGTAGTTCCCATTGTTTTCGATGTCTTCCCCCTGTGGCTAAAGTTGGTTCAATGGGTTGTGTAGGCTTCCTGGTGGAGGGGACTTGTGCCTGTGTTCTGGTGGATGCGGCTGGATCTTGTGTTTCTGGTGGGCAAGACCACATCCGGTGGTGTATTTTGGGGTGTCTGTGAACTTATCATGATTTTAAGCATCCTCTTTGCTAATGGTCAGGGGTTGTTCTCTTGTCTTGCTAGTTGTTTGGCATAGGGTGTCCAGCACTGTAGCTTCCTGGTTGTTGAGTGGAGCTTGGTCTTAGTTTTTAGATGGGGATCTCTGGGAGAGCTTTCGCTATTTGATATGACATGGGGCTGGGAGGTCTCTGGTGGGCCAATGTCCTGAACTCTGCTCTCCCACCTCAGAGGCTCAGGCCTGACACCCAGTTGGAGCACCAAGACTCTGTCAGCCACCTGGCTACTGCCCGGGCTGGGGATTCGATCAGCTCTGCAGTGGCGCCGGCTGCAGCTCACTCTCCTGGGGCTCCCCTCTCAGCACCATCATATGTATCTTTTAGGAGATTGTAGTTCCCCACCTACATTTCAATAATTTTTACTTCATAGAAGAAAGCATTAATATGCCATCTTCTAAATTGTTTAATAGTAATCTATTACAACTGATAAAACTTTACTATTGACTTATGTTTATTATTGATTAGAAAAGGCTTTTTCCTGTTTTACTTATACAGACTTCTATACAAATAAATATATATAATATATGCAAATATATATCATTGATATATATACAACTATAAATATATAGCTGTATAAATCCCAAAAGACTGTGTCATTTTATGAAGATAGAAGAAGAGTGACCACTCTACAGAATAATTTGTAATCAATTATGAGAACTGTATTAGTTAGGGTTCTGCAGAGAAACAGAACAAATAGGATGTGTGTGTACACATATAAAGAGAGATTTATTTGGGAGAATTGGCTTATGTGATAGTGGGGGTGAGCAAGTCCAAAATCTGCATAGCAGTCTGGCAAACTGCAGACCTAGGAAAGAGTTGATGTTGTAGTCTTAATCCCAAAGGCAGTCCAGAGTCAGAATTTTTTCTTCCTCAGGGGACCCTCAGTCTTTTTCTCTTAAGGCTTTCAACTGACCAGGTGAGGCCTACCCACACTGTGGCAGTAAATCTGTTTTACTCAAAACCTACTGGCTTAAATGGTAATCACATCTTAAAAACACCTTCACAGCACTATCTATAATGGTGTTTGCCCAAACACCTGTGCACAATAACCTAGCAAAATTAACACATACAATTAACTATCACAAGAATAAATGATCTCATAGGTATTTGGGGTGCAGAAAGCAAGTCTAATATCTAGTAATAATTTAACTTTCAGCAAATGACAATGACAAATAAAACTTTATCCTTGAAGACCCAACTAGATGGAGCACACTTTCTTCCATCCGTTGACCACAAGAGTTTAAAACTGTTTACCATTTTTGAATTGAAAGTAGCAAAACCATTTCATAACCAATTAAATTGAGGCCATTATCCAGGACTCGCAGGTATTTCATAAAGGAATTTCATACATAAATATATTTTTATACAATTTTAGAGAGAAAAATGTAGAAAGCAGTTTTCTGCTTTGTTGAAAAATCTAAAGACCCTTTACACCAAGAACGAAAAATGCAAAATAATACATAACTATAGAAACCAAGCTTCCTCCTTTATGCCCTCACTGTTCCTTATGCTACACCTCAAACATAACTCATTTGACACAGAGTGGCCTTGATTTATTTGTTTATGTTCTTGTATCTTCTACCAAAATAGTTCTTTGAGACCAGGGATGATATCTTGCTTTTCTTTGTATCTCCAGCACATGTTAGAGTGTTCAGTAGCTCTTAACAAATGTTTATTCAATTGAATCCATACTTTGAAGTTTGAAAAATATTTTCACATACAGTTAATGTTTGTTCTAACCATATACCATTAGTTCTATTGCTGCTGTAACAAACAAACACAAATTCAGTGGCTTAAAGCACCACAAATGTACTATAGTTCTGTAAGGTATGGGCTGGCTGTATTCCTTTCTGGAGGCTCTTGCTCATTCAATTGCTGAGATAATTCAGTTCCTTTTCGTTCTGTGACTGAGTTCCCTATTCCCTTGCTGGCTGTCAGCTGAGCTCTGTTACCAACATCTAGGGACTGCCTGCATTCCTCCACTTTAAGTTCCCTCCCTCTGTCTCCAAAGCCACTTCTCTCTTATACTTTGACTCCCTACTGCCTCTTCTTTTAGCAGATCTTTGACCATTCTGCCTTCCTCTTCAGCTTTGGGAACCCATGCCATTGGGCCGTCCCAGATAATCCAGAATAATGTTCCTATTTTAAGGTCCTATTTTAAGTCTTAATTCCATCTACAGAGTCCCTTTTGCCATGTAAAGTAACATAATTACAGGTTCCAGGGATTAGGGCATCGGCAATTTGAGGGTCATTATCCAATCTGCCATATGGAGTACCTTTATAACAATCCTTATTTTATAGGTGAAGCACCTGAGGGAAGAATGCAAGATGCTTTCCCATAGTCCACACAGAGCTTCAATCCAAAACAGACCATCTGACATCAATGTTGGATCTTTCCACTGTACCAAACTGTCATGTTATCCCCAAAAGGAATAATGAGAAAACTCTCTGGATATAGCATTGAAATTAAAGTCATCCAGTAAAAGAAAAGAGGCAAGCAAAGCCAATTGTGGCTTTTCACATAATAGTGTTAAAAGGATATGCATTTTAAAAGTAAATAAATAAATATCCAAAGTGTATATACATCCAAAATGAAGGTGAATAATAACTAGGAAGAAAAGAGGGAGAGCAGGAAGCATATAATGAGCCCTATTTATTTCCTTCTTCATGTTTGAGCCACAAGCCTTAAGACCTAAAGCAAACTTGATGTCAGACAATGAACAGTTTGCAGAGTATAAACAGAGATAAATTCCTCTCCCCTGGACTAACAGTATAAGACTGCAGCCTATGGAATGGAGAGAGGATTTGTATAGATTAGCCAGAGCTACCATAAGGTTTCAAGGCCACTTTATAGAGCTACTTACTTCATATAGCTACACACCTTAATAAATTTATATCAGACCAAGCCGCTTTATCAGAGATAGATAGACAATTTCTTGACATATTCTAAAGCTTCTGGATTACATCTTGGGAATCAAAATATGAAATCTAATAGCTGTGTTTTGCAATTAGTATGTGGTCTGGTGCTCTTGCCATTAAAAAGAGGAAAAAAAAACATAAGCCCACTAACCGTCCCTTATCCAATGAGATGCTTTAAGAACTAAGGAAAACAGAAACTCGTGAATTATTTATTTTAAATGTGGCCATTTCAATAGAAGCAGCTCAGTGTCTACTATAGCCCAACCTCAAAAGAGTAATGCATACACACAGAAAAAAACATATTTCTCTATGTGAAAGAGAACATAGTTTTAACTGAAAAAATGTCATCTAAAACTGTAATGATTAAACATTGTAAATGCTAACTTCATGTCAAATAAAATTATAACTATATTGCAACAACAAATCAAAACTACCAGCCAATTCTCTTTTCCCCAGTAAGTCTAGTGAACGTTTTACAAAACCAGTATAAAAAAATCCACTTTTATTTTGTTTTGATTTTCTATTTCTCTTAGATTAAAAAATTGAAATGAATAAATGTACAAATTTAAAACTTTATGCTCAACACTTGATTATGCATGTTAATGAGAAATCAAAGCATTGGTATTTGAAAATAAGACATAATCCCCCAGACATTCATGTTTTTCATTAGAATGTGGTCATGTATACAATTAGATAAACACACAGGCTCTGTCTACATGATAATAAATCAATTGGTTAAACAATGAACAATTTAGGTAGCCGATGCTTGCTTTGCTTACATGATGCCAAGTGTTTGATATTTTGTTTTTATATGTTAGCAATTCTATTGCTTAATTAACTTAAGCCACTAGACTTTTTAATGCATTCTAGACAAAGCCATATTTATATGAAAATATTCCCATATGCAGCTCCTCTGTGTCTACCTTCTGCAGCCATCAGAACAAGGCTTATATGATAGATATGGCATAATGAAAGGGAAAAGTCTAGCAATATGCATGAAATTAATCATCTTTTCTCATCGAAGCAGATGTACCAGTGGGTACACGGTTCATGCACACAGATATTCTTAGGCAAAACTTTACCTGGCTTCAAACATTACTGTTTTTGTTATTTTATTATAATTATTTTGCTCTAAGAGTGGTAACATGAACAGTCACAGGAAGTAGCATGGATTAGAGGAGCACAGGGTTTGGTAATTAGGATACCTGAGACTTTTTGTTCCATCTAAATATAGCTTTTTCATGCTATTTGGCAAATCACAACCTCTCTAGATCTTGGATTCCTCATCCTTAAAAAGAGTCTTATGTAAGTTTATTACCTCTAAGAAATTGACTCATTCCTGGCAGACAGTGTGTATTCTTTCAGATAACGTCAGATCTGTCTGGTTTCTCTTCTATAGCCAGCCTAGACTATGCCACAAATAGCAGCTCCAACCATCTGGGAGCTAGGAAATAAACCTTTTTTTCATACATGACTTTTCATACATGACTTTTCATACATGACTTAAATCAGAGTTTCTTAAACTTCTATGTGCATAAGCATCACCTTGAGGATTTCCTTAAAGGTGCCAATTTACCTGTCCCAGCTTCAGTAACTCTTATTCAACAATTACATGGTAGGGCCTAAAAACCTGCATGTTAATTGTCATCCAAAATAATTCTTTCCTAGATGATTCTCAGACTATATTTTGAGAAACACCTACCCACACTTAATGGAAGCCATAACTACATGGAGAACATCATCTGTATAGTGAGCAGTTAACATTTGTCCTTGGATTATGGCTATAATTATAAATGAATTTCTGGTATAGTCCTGATTGTTTAACAGGTGGTTTAGTCTGGTTTCCCCAAATGAGAATATTGAGGGTAGAATTTGTGTACAAGAGTTCTCAAGAGAAACCAGAACAGGAATGGGAAAATCAGGCTAGCTTCAGGCCAAAAAACCTAGCAAGGTGAAGTCATGCATTCAGAAAGCTTTGGAGTGTAAATTACATTGTATTTTATTGCATATCCTGGTAACACAGCTGGGCCTTTGAACTATGGCACCAGTACCTCATTGGCTACTGCATGCTCTGTGGGAACAAAAACTACCAGGCACCTTCCTGAGACAAGTGGCTCCGGTACCAAAAGAACAGTCTTTGAAAATGACTGCAGATTGCAGTCCTTAGGAGGGGAGCATGCAAAAGTTAGGGGTGCATTTTCCAAGGGTATCTAATTGGGTCAGGATCCAGCAGTTTCCACTTCAGCTGGCTATCTCATATTCTATTTTCCTGTGTTAAGTCTACTTAAATACTAAATACTTGCAAGCTATACATTTCTTGCTTTTGACATTCAGTTAGTCTGAGAACCCTGAAAATGGAACTTGAATAGTGAAGGAGTTCAATCCCAAAATATGCCGCTTTGGAACATTGATTATTTTGAGTTAAAGGCAATTGAGAAACAGCAGGTGCCTGAAGGGCACTCTGACCTTCCTTTTTCTACCTAAAAGCAGGAGATAAAAATCCATGTGAAAGATGCCCTCCCTATACCAGGAGGAAGGAAGACGTTCTTATTACCAGAGACAGGAAATTGAGGCTAAGAAATCTGTACAAACCAATCTTGTTAAACTAACTCTTACTTCCTAGTTATTTCTCTACAATTGACTGCCCCTTCTCCAAACCTTTTTGCCTTGTTTCTTTGTCTAAAAGTTATAAATGCTTTGTGCTCTGGTCAGTTCTTTGTGTCTTCAACCTCTTGAGAAGGCTCCCGTGTAATAATTTAATCGAATGTGTATCCTTTACTCCTGTTAATCTGTTTAATCATTTCAATTTTTAGACCCAGTCAGAGCCTCTTAGAGGGTAGAGAAGAACTTTTTCTTCCCTAAAATAGGCAATTCAATTGGATTTTTCCCCGAATTACTTGGGACTAGTGAATTTCATATAAATCTAGAAGTAGCTGCAAAAGTGTTTATTTAGTGGAAACGTGTAGAGATGATTTTTTGTTATCTGTCTGTTCTGCCATGTAAAGTGATGAAGATGTTGGTGAGTCAGAGTGCTAGTAACATATTCCTTGAAGTTATAGTGCACTTCTAGTGATGAGGAATGAGTAGTGCTAACTCTGGGTATACTGACCTAAAGTACATATCTGAAAAAACATTAGAATGACAAATATTGAATAATTTTTTTCTACAAGATGACAAATTTAGAGTACTTGGAGGTAGTTGTATATTTATATACTCTTTACCATTTTTTTTATAAGACACTTATCTACCTATCAGACAAAAGACGAAACCTTGAAAGCTGTATTGTGTGCTAGTGTGTGTGTGTGTGTGTGTGTGTGTGTGTGTGTGCGCACATGACTAAAACTGTCTTCAATATTGGAGAATAAATAGAATAAGTCAGTCAGTTCCATCTTCCCTAGACACATAATGATTCGGTTAGTCATCACAATTTTGCATAACAGGGATTTTCACCAGTTATTTTTTAAACAAGTTTTCCAAAATTACTAACGTGAATATTTTCTTTCCATATATTTGACTAAATATTCCGTTAGAATTAACTAATCATTTTGGTTCACCTAATAATCTAATACATACTAGCACTAACCAAATAACCTTTTGGCATCTCCAAGCATTTATTAAAATGTTACAGGTTGGTCAACAAAAAGAGTTTAGAATTGACACATGAAATGCTTAGATTCCAAAATAATACAGGTTAAAAATTAAGTTTCTGTGAATGGAAAATAAGGTAGGTACAGAATCTTTACATGAAAGCAGAAGATGGGGAGGTGGGTATTGCAGGAATTTTGTTGATTTTAGAAAAGCAGAGGGTATGGCAATCAGAATCCTTTTTGTAAGGGAAAAGAGTGGTCATATTTATAGACTTCAAAGTATTTTAAGTTTCATTTGAACATATTTAATAACTACTTTATTTTTAGAAGAAGCAGCATCTACTAGATTATTGTGAATAGGGCAAAGAATTCTTTCATAGTGTGGCATACTTGTATCTGTGAAACTCAAGTTAATTGCCTGAGATGTTTTGCCATAGAGACAAGCCAAAATAAACCACAGGGATTGTATTTTTGTAATACTAATCAAATTTATATTTTTATTGCTCATGGCTAGTCATAATAGTTATAATAAAATCTAACTTTTCCCTGTTTTGGATAATGCCAATCTTTTGTGCCAAATAGCCCTGGTAGTTTAACATTTGGGATTCCATGTGAATGATTTACAGTAAATCACAAAGATGGAAGTGCTATTAAATACTAAGCTAGGTTACTAAAGACCATTGAGGATACAAAAAGATAAGACAATTTAAGGGGAAAGTATCTACCTATCATCTATTTATCATCTATTAGCTATTTATTTAGTAATCCTTATACCTATAGACACACACATAGTTATACACACATATAAAGAAAAAGTAAATTGATTTCTTTTTCTTTAATCATAAAGGCATGTAAGAGCATAGTTTATTTTGGGACTATCATTATTTCTTTTCACTTGGGTGGTTTTAAATAAGGAAATAGTCCAAAACTGAAATTAATTCCACATTATTTTATAAGGATTCTTTCATTCACTTGAGTTTACTAAGGTTATTTTTTACCTAAAGAACAATGCATACATGCATACAAGCTAAAATTTTCCAAGAATATTTACTTCAAAACTCCAATTTTATTTTTATTTATTTCAGAAAAATAGATCTTTATTATCTGTTCACATGCTCTACTACATTAACAATATCTAAGTCCAAAATAGCAGTAAAGAATTTGAGCCACTGAGAAAATGACATCTCTCTCAATTAAACAACCATTGGTACTGCAGAAATGAACACAGCTCCAATGCTCATTTAAATCTAGAGTTACAAGAATCATTTAGGTATGACTTGTGATGAAAGCACATAGAAAGGAAAGGGGAGAAAGCTGCTTCTCCTTGTCAGACAACTTCATGGTAAGAATGTCTCCTTTGACATATCCTGTAGGGA
>NW_006773895.1:458901-575364 GCF_000442215.2 Lipotes vexillifer | reverse complement strand
TAGGGAAATAATTTAAAGAAGTCTTTTCACAGCTTGACAACTGTACTCACAATTTCAGTTTCTATATTAATTCAAAGATTCATAAATGAGAAAGAGAAATTAAATTTATATCAAAATGTGTGTTTTGAAGAAATTTCCAATGGTTGATTCGTTGAAATGTGAAGCTCTTTATTATCTTTTAAGAAATTTCTCCATTCCATAGAAATATGTTTTACAAATCTTTTCAGATTGGTATGTCCTTTAACCTCTAAAATGACTGTTTAAGCAAATCATTAGGTTAGACATAAGATTTTTTAAAGGTAATAATAAGGCAATAATAAAAAATATGATATCATCTAGAAACTTTTAGATGTAAATTTTACTTTTGTTTTGGGTTATCCTCATATTTTAAAAACTTATATTTCAGTAAGTAAGAATTTAATAGTTGTCTGAGATTTATATCTAGAACAAAAGAAAATTCATTCTATAATTATAGCTAATAAATTTGATGTATATTAAATATTTCAGTTAGTGAGAATATATCCATGTCTCTTACTAGACATCAACATCAACTCAATGATAATTAGTTATGCCAAAAAGTTATATCAAATGATTTTTTAGAAAGAAGCACAAGTTATTGATTCAACATACATTCAAAAATGAAAAATAAGTATAGTGTGCTTATGACAACAGATGTATATAAAAAAAGAGCAAGACAATTTTAGTTGACAATCTGTTCAATGATTCAGCAGTGTCATGTGGCTCCCCCCAAAATGTTTATATTATCTAACTTTAATGCACAGTGAAAATATGGGTATATAATGCTTAGATGGTAGTCCCAAACCTTCTTTTTTTTTTTTTTTTTTTTTTTTTTGTCAAATTGTACCTATAGTATAGTGTTCTCTACTATATACATATGGTGGACTAGTGATGGGTGTACATTTTTTGTCATTTCTTACATTAAGAGATAAAGTCTATTTCTCTTCCTTTTGGACCTGGGTTAACCTTGCTCTAACTTGCTTTGCTCAAGAGAAAGAAGCAGAAATGACATCATGCATCTTTGAAGCTGAGCTTAGATCTACAAATTCTGCTTTGGCTTTCTTAAAACACTTCATCTTGGGGACCAGCTATCCTGCTGGAGAAAGCCTCACTCCATGAAAAAGCCATGTAGAGGGGACTGAGACACTCTTGTTGGTAGACTCAGCTGAGCTCCGAACAGTGTTCCAGCAACAACTACCAGTCACAAGAGTGATCCCTGTTGTATACTTCAGGCCAGCCGAGCCTCCTGATGGCTGTCATCCAAGCTAATACCACATGGAGCAGAATAACCATCCAGCTGGTTCATGTCAAACTACAGAATCATGAGAGATAGAAAATGGTTGCTTTGTTTTGTCACTAATTTTTGAGTGACAGTTAATTCATGTTCAATTACCTATTTACAGTTTATTGCATGGTAATAGGTAATTGAAGCATCCTTTCAGGGTTATAGACAAGATAGAGTGTGTTTAGAGAAGAGGGCTAAGTCTTTTGACATCCTCACCACTCATAAGTGTTAGCATGGGCTTTGAGATTAGTGTTATTGCTCTCAGCTTGTTGTCAATCACAGAGGGTGTCTTCAGCTTCCCTCTGAACCTCACTGCTTCAGCCAGGTCTTTGTGGCCCAGTCTCTGAATCAGTTTATGATAAGCATTCTAATGCTCTTCTGAGACTTCCGTTCTATCCTGAATCAAGGAATGCAACTGGGGCCCAGACAACCTATCTTACACTTTTCAGTCCCTCTTTCTGTGAGCTGACATGATTTCTTACATTTGCTTGACTAGATGGTGGGCTAATCTAAATGGAATAAATCAGCAGAATCCACAACTCTTTCATTCAATTGACTTTGAAATCACATGGTTCTCAGTCCCACTGAGGACTCCTGAAAATCTCACCTCTTTAGAGGCCTCTTTTAGAATAAACAAATGATTTTATCAGTTAACTGTAGTGTAACTCAGGATGACAAAAGAAGTTTAAGCAACCTCCTATGTGAGTCCAGAGGAAGGAAAGTTTAATTCTGACTTTAAAAATTTACTGGAAAGGAGAGAATAAGGTTTGAAGAAATCTTGATAAAGGAAACATAGGAGTTAGTACAAGAGGTTAGGACAAGGAGGTCTTGCTAGACAATGAAGAAGGTAACTGAATTCCAGATTGAGGGAATGCAGTGAACCAAAGAATAGCAACCATAGGGAATTTGGGAAGTTTCATATAGCTAACATAATGAGAAGTTAACTAGGAAACAGGAGTTTGAAGCCAGGCTTCTTCAGCCCTTGCTAGAAGTTTGCACATTTGGGGGGCAATATGGCACTAGGGAATGCTGTTTGGGGAACTGTTGGATTATATGACCAAACCAATATTTTGGAAAGATAGCTGGTGACAGAATGAAGGATGATCTGAGGGATGGTTGGACGTGAAGCATGTAGAATATTTAGGAGGCTCCTGCAATAGTTTAGTAGAGAAAAGATGGAAATACCGAAGAGTAAAATGGAATGAATAAGGGGATAACAATATGAAAGACTATCTTTAGTCTTGAGGTTGGAAAAAAAAAAACAACTTTGAAGTTTCAAAGCTGGGTGGCTGGGAAGATAGTGCTATAATTAGCCTGCTGAAGACGACAAAAGTCTTTTGATATAGAAAAGGGGGAAAGAGGCATAATAAGAACATGCTGGTCTTATGTGGAGATTGCAAGCAAGCATTTGCAATTCATCTGTAAAACACACAAGAAAAACACTGAGAAAATGTTATCAATAGAAGATAAACCAGTTGTAGAAAGAAACTGAAGCCATGAGAGGAGAGGAAATGTGCAGAAAAGAGTAGAGTAAAACTTCTGACAATCCCAGTGATTGTCAGGAGAATAGGAACATAGGCACCAGTGAAGCAGAATAAAAAAATCATGAGAGTCGTGTTATTGAATCAAAGGAGTTCAGGGAGATGGGTGAACCACAGGGCCAAATATTTAAAAAGGTTAAAGATGATGAAAAACAAAACCCCAAAACTGGACCCCAAAATGAGAAGAGCATCATAAGGAAATTGAGAAAGCAGCCTTATACTAATATTTCAAGACAATTAGCAGAGAAAGGAAGAGAACATTACAAAAATGATATCTGAGGTACAGAGATCATCAACATGTATTACAGCTTCTCAGAAGAGATCAGTTATAAATGATCCAAAAATGCATCTGAGTGTAGAATAATGAATTTTAGGTAAGTGATTTACAACATGGAGTATTTCATTTAAGGAATATGCTACTATAAATTCCTGAATGATATTGGCACTGCTAGTGCAGAGAACACATGGACTATTTAGAAGCCACATCTGGGTAGTTTTCATTTATTTTTATTTAAAGTTATAGTCAAATTCAACTTAGACATTTTGTCGTGTAATCTTATATGATTTAAATATGTATTGGGTACATCCAAGGGAAATGTATAATTAAAATTTGATTATGGTTTCATTTCAAACTATATTTCTTTTTTAAAAACCTAGAAACTAATTCATTATATTAATACTATACACAATTGTTAGTGATCTTAAAATGTAATATTCAAACTTTTAATTCTACCTGAGTAGGGTTAAGATACAGCGTAAATAGATAGTTGTTCACTTTAATACTTGACACTATTCATTCATCAAAAATAGCTTTACTTTCACAGAAGATCAAAGTTTGAAGTTTGCAAACAATAGCCCAATGCCACAGTATTTTGATATTTTTTTGAAGAAAGAACTATAGGATCTCCATGTTTATAAAGAACAAAAAACATATGAAACTAAGCAAGCAATAAAAGGTAACTTTCAAAAATAGTTCATGAAATTCTTTGTAGATTGCTTTCAGTCTCTAATCTGAAGTGCCTCTTCTGAAGACTCACTTCTGCTTACAGTATTTTAGCTAAATTCAATGTGTATAGAAGTTTTACTTTACGTAGTAAATGTTTTCATGTGAAACTCTTTACTTGTCCAGTCAGGTTGTTCCTGATCAATCATGACTAAATACCCCAGCAAGCATTCCAGGAAGTCAAATCTGTGGGTGTGAGAACATGAGGTGAGGCTTCCACTAATTGTTTTGTTTAAATATACTTGGAAAACTTGGGGAAATACCTCAAGGGAATATGGATATTTTTCACTTACTTGTGATTAAAAACGAATTTTAAGAGTCTCCTTTTAACTGAAGATACTTAATTAAAGCTAAAGGAGAAAGCTAACCACTTAACAGCAGGGGTACCCATGGATACATATGCTTCATTAATTGGATGAAAGCAGAGGAGAAAAACCTTTCCAAAAATATTCTGTGTTTCTGAACACATTTCATTAAGTGCATTCTTTAATCAGTGATCAACATAGATTAGGGTGAGACCTCCCATAGTCATGGCTTCAAAACACTTTTAGATAAAACACCACAATAAAGGGGTGGGTTGGAAGTTAGAAGGACATTTTTTTTGGTTTTAAAGAGCAAAAGACCATTATCTGCTCATAAGTAGAGCCTGTACATCTCTACAAAGCAAAGACCATTCATTCATTCTTGCATTCAGTCAACAATGACTTCCTGTCCCTAACGCCAGTGGTCCTAGGCTAGATGCTAAGTATAGAGCAGTGAGCAATAATGACACTCAACAACAGGGAGCTCTATTACCATGTGATAAGTGCCATAACATAGATGAGTCCAAAGTGCTCCAGGAAGACTAAGGTGATATAATTAATTTCATCTTGGGAGGACAATGGATGTTCTTCTGAGAAAGTTACTTCTATACTTACACCTCAGAATAAAAAGGAATTAACTTGTCAGAGAAAGAGGGAAAAGAATGTTATAGGCAGTATTAAAAGATAAACTGAGGCACATTAAACATTTTAAGAGTTTGAGCAAAAGTTGCTTTGAATCAGGTAGTGACAAATTGGAAGTAGTTGGAGCACTCCAGAAGTGGAGCTAGGGGAAAGGCTTTCATAGAGCAGACACAAGCAAAGCAAGGACATGATTTGACTGGCACTAGCTTACACTAGCTTGCCTTGTTTGGAAAGCCTAGTTGGCTGCTTGTGATTAGCTGTCCTTAGGTTTTGATTTCCTAACCTTGAGGCATTTACAAGCTTATGATTTAGTTTGCTTATGTGGGCTGTTGAGGCATTAGAACCCCCTCAGTCTAATGCCCTCCTTGTTCAATTAATTTAACAGCACAAAGAATGATATACACAGACACCAGGAAGCAGGGAGAACCTGGGACTTCTGCAAGTGATTCCATGCAGCTGGACAACAAAAAGCCAAATGAGGGGTATAGCTGGACAACAAAAAGCCAAAGGTAGAAGCAGGGGCTAGTTAAAACAGGCTTCTTAAGCTATGTTCACAAGAATGGATTTTACTTGAAACATAATAATGTGTGTAATACATGTCAACAACTGTACATTTTTGGAAAATGGATAATATTTTAAAAATATCTCTACATAAGCTATATAAGAAGCACAACTAAGTATACAAAATCTGTTTTTCCCATCTATTCAAAGAAAGAATGAACTGGAAATAACGATGATATCCTCATACAAGCTGACTTAACAACATCACAAATTTCATTTAATGGGTTTTTTGAGGGTGATATTACTGATCCTTTTGGATACAGACTTGCTATTTAGCTCTAATAATAAAAATTTGAAAAGCTAACAACCATTAATAATAAAATCAAATACTCCAGAACAAAGTATTTCCAAAATTGAAAGTCAATTTTGTATAAAGAATACAATCTCACCATATATATAAGAGAAATCTTGAAGGTCATAATGGCAGAGACTACCTTGTATGCAAAAGTGGCATAATGATTTGTCCCTTCCCCCAAAATTGAATGTGGTGATGGTGATAATAGTGGCATTAGCAATATTGCATACACTGCATAATTTAAATGATATTTTGGCAAAATATGGATTTGCTTACTTAGCCAAGAAATAATCAGAAGGTATAAATTCTCATTCACCTATTTTTGAAGAAAAGAATAGTAAGAAAATGAATAGAAACTTTATTTTTCACATATTCATCAAGCTATTTTAGGAGAAATTCTAATCTAAGCAATAACAGGGGAAAATTTAGCAATAGCAGCCAATGCATTAATTTGATGACATGAAAGCAGTCAGTTTACTGATAATACTAAAAGAAAAGGATGAAATAATAATAAGCTAATGGTAATCGAATGAACTCCTTAAGGCATAAAAGGTTTAGCTTCTGGTACACTAATCACTAATGGAAGCAATGATAATTCCCCCCAACAAGATATGCCATAAGTATCACCTAATAAGCCTCAAACTACATTTTAACTAAAGAGGTGGATTTTTCCCAGAGATACAGCCACATAATGCTATGTATCTTTTAAGATCAGTTATTGTACATGTGCCGTGGAAGATATAAGATTTGTAGCAAAAGCAGTTACACTTTGGAGATAAGAATCCTACTTTCAAAGGGACCAGGCTTGCTTCAATGTTCTTCGGTTTATTCTTTTTAAAAATGTTGTAAATATTTTTCTCTTGTGGACTAGACTGATACTGATTTTATATATTTTATAACCAGTACTTATGACATAATCCAAATCTTAAAGATATCTCCACTTTCCATTGCTGCTTACTTTGATTAGCCGTAAATTGAGCATAGTCTTTGAATGGTCTCTTTCTGTGTGTATTTTTGCTATTGTGTAAGGCTAGGAGGCATTCCTTTTGGGGATTTGCCACTTATAGTTCCCTTTCTTTTCTAATATTTTTCTTCACTGCATCATGATCTTGCAAAGATGAGGGAAATAGTTTTTTATTGTGACACCAAGACAAACTACTTTCAGTTTAAATATACTCCTGGCTAGAAAAATGCAATAGACAATGGTACTTATGGAAATACATTAAGCATTTTTTGAAGCTAAATCGAAGAATTTTACATGGATACAAACAGATCATTTGCGTGAGTGACTGAATATTTTCCTTTGAGAATGATAAGAATATACAAACATTTTTCAGACCAAAGTCCTGAAGTTGGGAAGCATACTTAATTTTGGTAAATCTTTTAAAGCCTGGAGAAAAAGAGAATAAATAAAAAATGCAAATCAGGTCTTCCCTGGTGGTGCAGTGGTTGAGAGTCCACCTGCCGATGCAGGGGACACGGGTTCATGCCCCGGTCCGGGAGGATCCCACATGCTGTGGAGCGTCTGGGCCCGTGAGCCATGGCCGCTGAGCCTGAGCATCTGGAGCCTGTGCTCCGCAATGGGAGAGGCCACAGCAGTGAGAGGCCCGTGTACCACAAAAAAAAAAAAAAAAAAAAAAAAGCAAATCAATCTATATATGAAACATGACCTGAAAATATATTTTAACAAGCAAAGTGCTCTGCTCTCAATCTTTTGTAAGAAAATATCTGAAGCCCCAAATATGATTTTTAAAGGGAGCAATTAATTGTCGGTATTAATTATCTTAGGCATTGAAAGCTATTTTTATGTTCATAACATCAGAATGTCATTTGTTTCTAATACAAATTATTCATTATTTGATCATTTTATCTATCATCCATTATCATCAGTACTTCTCATGATGTTAGTGATGTAAAGAAGTTAAACTGTGATTTCTCTTTACAATAGTTATAACAAATGAGATCACTACTGACAGCAGAAATATCAAGGCATTTCTGAACATAGGGAGAAAGGAGGGTGTTAATAAAGGCAAAGAACTCTTTTGGAAGTTTAGATAGATAGATAGATAGGGATATCTGTGGCTAATAAAAAGTATACCAGTTGGCAAAAGCAAAGTTGTCACAATCAAGATCTAATTTAAAAAAAGAAAGCGATTTTGGGTGTTCAAGATGGCAGAAGAGTAACACGTGGAGATCACCTTCCTCCGCACAGATACATCAGAAATACATGTACATGTGGAAGAGTTCCTACAGAACACCTACCGAACGCTGGCAGAAGACCTCAGACCTCCCAAAAGGCAAGAAACTCCCCACGCACCTGGGTAAAGCAAAAGAAACAAGAAAAAACAGAGACAAAAGAATAGGGACGGGACCTGCACCAGTGGGAGGGAGCCGTGAAGGAGGAAAGGTTTCCAAACACTAGGAAGTCCCTTCGTGGGCAGAGACTGCGGGTGGCGGAGCGGGGAGCTTCGGAGCCACGGAGGAGAGCGCAGCCACAGGGGTGCGGAGGACAAAGCGGAGAGATTCCCGCACAGAGGATCGGTGCCGACCAGCACTCACCAGCCCAAGAGGCCTGTCTGCTCACCCGCCGGGGTGGGTGGGGGCTGGGAGCTGAGGCTCGGGCTTCAGTCGGATCCCAGGGAGAGGACTGGGGTTGGCTGTGTGAACACAGCCTGAAGGGGGCTAGTGCGCCACGGCTACCCAGGAGGGGTTCTGGGAAAATGTCTGGAGCTGCCTAAGAGGCAAGAGACCATTGTTTTGGGGTGCGTGATGAGAGGGGATTAAGAGCGCCGCTTAAACGAGCTCCAAAGACGGGCATGAGCCATGGCTATCAGCACGGACCCGAGAGACGGGCATGAGATGCTAAGGATTCTGCTCCCGCCACCAAGAAGCCTGTGTGCAAGCACAGGTCATTCTCCTCACGTACCCTCCTGGGAGCCTGTGCAGCCCGCCACTGCCAGAGTCCCGTGATCCAGAGACAACTTCCCCAGGACAACACAAGGCCCGCCTCAGGCTGGTGCAGTATCACTCTGGCTTCTGTGGACTGCAGGCTTGCCCCACATCTGTGCCCCTCCCTCCCCCTGGCCTGAGCGAGCCAGAGCCCCCGAATCAGCTGCTCCTTTAACCCTGTCCTGTCTGAGCAGGAACAGACGCCCTCAGGCGACCTATATGCAGAGGCGGGGCCAAATCCAAAACTGAAACCCAGGAGCTGTGGGAATAAAGAAGAGAAAGAGAAATCTCTTCCAGCAGCCTCAGGAACAGCGGAATAAATCTCCACAATTAGTTTGATGTACCCAGCAACTCTGGAATACAATCCAAAGCTGAACCCCGGGAGCTGTGCGAACAAAGAAGAGAAAGGGAAATCTCTCCCAGCAGCCTCAGGAGCAGCGGATTAAATCTCCACAATCAACTTGACGTATCCTGCATCTGTGGAATACCTGAATAGACAATGAATCATCCCAAAATTGTGGTGGTGGACTTTGGGAGCAATGATATATATATATATATATTTTTTTTTTTTTTCCCTTTTTCTCTTTTTGTGTGTGTATATGTATGCTTCTGTGTTTGATTTTGTCTGTATAGCTTTCCTTTACCATTTGTCCTAGGGTTCTGTCTTTCAGCTTTTCTTTTCTTTTTTTTTAATATATTTTTTAGTGCTTGTTACCATTGGTGGATTTGTTTTTTGGTCTGGTTGCTCTCTTCTTTCCTCTCTTTTTATTACTGTTTAATTTTTTTTAAATTTAATTTAATTTAATTTTTTATTTCAATATCTTTTTATTTTATTATATATATATATATATATATATATATATATATATATATATATATATATACTTTTTTCTTGCTTTCTTTCTTTTTCTCACTTTTATTCTGAGCTGTGTGGATGATACGGTCTTGGTACTCTGGCCGAGTGTCAGGCCTGGGCCTCTGAGGTGGGAGAGCCGAGTTCAGGACATTGGTCCACCAGAGATCTCCCAGCTCCACATAATATCAAAGAGTAAAAATCACTCAGAGATCTCCATCTCAATGCCAAGACACAGCTCCACTCAACAACCAGCAAGCTACACTTGCTGGACACCATAGGCCAAACAACAAGCAAGACAGGAACACAACCCCACCCATTAGCAGAGAGGCTGCCTAAATTAATAATAAGGTCACAGACACCCCAAAACACACCACCAGACACGGTCTGCTGATAAGAAAGACAAGATCCAGCCTCATCCTCCAGAACACAGGCACTAGTCCCCTGCACCAGGAAGCCTACGCAGCACACTGAACAAACCTTGGCCACTGGGGGCAGACACCAAAAACAATGGGAACTATTAACCTGTAGCCTGTGAAAACGAGACCCCAAACACAGTAAGTTAAGCAAAATGAGAAGACACGGAAATACACAGCAGATGAGGGAGCAAGGTAAAAACCCACCAGAACAAACAAATGAAGAGGAAATAGGCAATCTACCTGAAAAACAATCCAGAGAAATGATAGTAATGATGATCCAAAATGTTGGAAATAGAATGGAGAAAATACAAGAAACGTCTAACAAGGACCAAGAAGAACTAAAGAGCAAACAAACAATGATGAACAACACAATAAATGAAATTAAAAATTATCTAGAAATAATCAATAGCAGAATAACTGAGGCAGAAGAACAGATAAGTGACCTGGAAGATAAAATAGAGGAAATAACTACCGCAGAGCAGAATAAAGAAAAAAGAATGAAAAGAATTGAGGACAGTCTCAGAGACATCTAGGACAATATTAGACGCATTTGAATTATAGGGGTCCCAGAAGAAGAAGAGAAAAAGAAAGGGACTGAGAAAATATTTGAAGAGATTATAGTTGAAAACTTCCCTAATATGGGAAAGAAAATAGTTAATCAGGTCCAGGAAGTGCAAAGAGTCCCATACAGGAAAAATCCAAGGAAAAACACACCAAGACACGTACTAATCAAACTGTCAAAAATTAAATACAAAGAAAAAATATTAAAAGCAGCACGGGAAAAACAACAAATAACATACAGGGAATCCCTATTAGGTTAACAGCTGATCTTTCAGCAGAAATTCTGCAAGCCAGAAGGGAGTGGCAGGACGTAATTAAAGTGAAGAAAGGGAAAAACCTACAACCAAGATTACTCTACCCAGCAAGGATCTCATTCAGATTTGAGAGAGAAATTAAAACCTTTACAGACAAGCAAAAGCTAAGAGAATTCAGCACCACCAATCCAGCTTTACAACAAATGCTAAAGGAACTTCTCTAGGCAGAAAACACAAGAGAAGGAAAAGACGTGCAATAACAAACACAAAACAATTAAGAAAATAGTAATAGGAATATACATATGGATAATTACCTTAAATGTAAATGGATTAAATGCTCCAAACAAAAGACATAGACTGGCTGAAGGGACACAAAAACAAGACTGTATATATACTGTATACAAGATACCCACTTCAGACCTAGGGACACATACAGACTGAAAGTGAGGAGATAGTAAAATATATTCCATGAAAATAGAAATCAAAAGAAAGCTGACATAGCAATTCTCATATCAGACAAAATAGACTTTAAAACAAAGACTCTTACAAAAGACAAAGAAAGACACTACATAATGATCAAGGGACCAATACAAGAAGAAGATATAACAATTATAAATATTTATGCACCCAACATAGGAGCACCTCAATATATAAGGCAAATGCTAACAGCCTTAAAAGGGGAAATCTACAGTAACACAATCATAGTAGGGGACTTTAACACCCCACTTTCACCAATGGAAATATCATCCAAAACGAAAATAAATAAGGAAACAAAAGCCTTAAATGATACGTCAAACAAGATGGACTTAATTGATACTTAAAGGACATTCATCCAAAAACAACAGAATACACTTTCTTCTCAACTGCTTATGGAACATTCTCCAGGATAGATCATATCTTATGTCACAAATCAAGCCTTGATAAATTTAAGAAAATTGAAATCATATCAAGTATCTTTTCAGACCACAAAGCTATGATATTAGATATCAACTACAGGAAAAAATGTGTGAAAAATACAAACACATGGAGGCTAAACAATGCAATACTTAATAACCAAGAGATCACTGAAAAAAATCAAGGAGGAAATCAAAAAATACCTAGAAGCAAATGACAATTAAAACATGACGACCCAAAACCTATCGGATGCAGCCAAAGCACTTCTAAGAGTGAAGTTTATAGCTATACAATCCTACCTTAAGGAACAAGAAACATCTCAAATAAACAACCTGACCTTACACCTAAAGCAATTACAGAAAGAAGAAGAACAACAACAACAATAACAAAAAAGGTTAGCAGAAGGAAAGAAATCATAAAGACCACAACAGAAATAAATGAAAAAGAAATGAAGGAAACAATAGCAAAGATCAATAAAAATAAAAGCTGGTTCTTTGAGAAGATAAACAAAATGGATAAACCATTAGCCAGACTCATAAAGGAAAAAAGGGAGAAGACTCAAATCAATAGAACCGGCAGTGAAAAGGGGGAAGTAAAAACTGACACTGCAGAAATACAGAGCCTCATAAGAGAATACTACAAGCAACTATATGCCAATAAAATGGACTACCTTGAAGAAATGGACAAATTCTTAGAAAAGCATAACTTCCCAACACTGAACCAGGAAGAAATAGAATGTATAAACAGACCAATAACAAGCACTGAAATTGAAACTGTGATTAAAAATCTTCCAACAAACAAAACCCCAGGGCAAGATGGCTTCACAGGCAAATTCTGTCAAACACTGAGAGAAGAGCTAACACCTATCCTTCTCAAACTCTTTCAAAATATAGCAGAGAGAGGAACAGTCTCAAACTCATTGTACAATGCCACCATCACCCTGGTATCAAAAACAAAGAAGTCACAGAGAAAGAAATCTACAGACCAATATCACTGATGAACATAGATGCAAAAATGCTCAACAAAATACTACCAAACAGAATCCAACAGCACATTAAAAGGATCATACAGCATGATCAAGTGGGGTTTATCCCAGGGATGCAAGGATTCTTCAATATACGCAAATCAATCAATGTGATAAACCATATAAACAAATTGAAGGAGAAAAACCATACGATCATCTCAATAGATGCAGAAAAAGCTTTCAACAAAATTAAACACCCATTTATGACAAAAATCCTGAAAGTAGGCATAGAGGGAACATACCTCCACATAATAAGGGCCATATATGACAAACCCACAGCCAACATTGTCCTCAATGGTGAAAAACTGAAACCATTTCCACTAAGAACAGGAACAAGACAAGATTGCCCACTCTCACCACTATTATTCAACATTGTTTTGGAAGTTTTAGCCACAGCAATCAGAGAACAAAAAGAAATAAAAGGAATCCAAACTGGAAAAGAAAAAGTAAAACTGTCACTATTTACAGATGACATGATACTATACATAGAGAATCCTAAATATGCTACCAGAAAACTACTAGAGCTAATCAATGAATTTGGTAAAGTAGCAGGAAACAAACTTAATGCACAGAAATCTCTTGCATTCCTATACACTAATGATGAAAAATCTGAAAGAGAAATTAAGGAAACACCTCCTATACAATTGCAACCAAAAGAATAAAATACCTAGGAATAAACCTACCTAAGGAGACAAAAGACCTGTATGCTGAAAACTATAAAATACTGTTGAAAGAAATTAAAGATGATATAAACAGATGGAAAGATAAACCATGTCCTTGGATTGGGAGAATCAACATTGTGAAAATGACTCTACTACCCAAAGCAATCTAAAGATTCAATGCAATCCCTACCAAACTACTACTGGCAATTTTCACAGAACTAGAGCAAAGAATTTTGCAATTTGTATGGAAATACAAAAGACTCCGAAGAGCCAAAGCAATCTTGAGAAAGAAAATCGGAGCTGGAGGAATCAAGCTCCCTGACTTCAGACTATACTAAAAAGCTACAGTAATGAAGACAGTATGGTAAAAGCAGAAATTTAGATCAATGGAATAGGATAGAAAGCCCAGAGATAAACCCAGGAACATAAGGTCACCTTATCTTTGATTAAGGAGGCAAGAATATACAATGGAAAAAAGACAGCCACTTCAGTAAGTGGTGCTGGGTAAACTGGACAGCTACATGTAAAAGAATGAAATTAGAACACTTCTAACACCATGCACAATAATAAACTCAAAATGGATTAAAGACCTAAATGTAAGGCCAGACACTATAAAACTCTTAGACGAAAACATAGGCAGAATACTCTAAGACATACATCACAGCAAGATCCTTTTTGACTCACCTCCTAGAGAAATGGAAATAAAAATAAACAAATGGGATCTAATGAAACTTAAAAATGTTTGCACAGCAAAGGAAACCATAAGACGAAAAGGCAAACCTCAGAATGGGAGAAAACATTTGCAAATGAAGCAACTGACAAAAGATTAATCTCCAAAATTTACAAGCAGCTCATGCAGCTCAATATCAAAAAAAAAAAAAAAAACCCAATCCAAAAATGGTCAGAAGACCTAAATAGACATCTCTCCAAAGAAGATATACAGATTGCCAACAAACACATGAAAGAATGCTCAACATCATTAATAATTAGAGAAATGCAAATCAAAACTACAATGAGGTATCACCTCACACCAGTCAGAATCGCCATAATCAAAAAATCTACAAACAATAAATGCTGGAGAGGGTGTGAAGAAAAGGGAACCCTCTTGCACTGTTGGTGGGAATGTAAATTGATACAGCCACTATGGAGAACACTATGGAAATTCCTTAAAAAACTAAAAATAGAACTACCATATGACCCATCAATCCCACTACTGGGCATATACCCTGAGAAAACCATAATTCAAAGAGTCATGTACCCCAATGTTCATTGCAGCTCTGTTTACAAGAGCCAGGACATGGAAACAACCTAAGTGTCCATCAACAGATGAATGGATAAAGAAGATGTGGTGTATATATATAATGGAATATTACTCAGCCATAAAATAAATGAAATTGAGTTATTTGTAGTGAGGTGGATGGACCTAGAGTCTGTCATACAGAGTGAAGTCAGAAAGAGAAAAACAAATACTGTATGCTAACATATATATATGGAATCTAAAAAAAAAAAAAAAAAAAAAAAGGTGGTTATGAAGAACATAGGGGCAGTATGGGAATAAAGACACAGACCTACTAGAGAATGGACTTGAGGATACAGGGAGGGGGAAGGTTAAGCTGGGACAAAGTGAGAGAGTGAGATGAACATATATACACTACCAAATGTAAAGTAGACAGCTGGTGGGAAGCAGCCACATAGCACAGGGAGATCAGCTTGGTGCTTTTTTACCACCTAGAGGGATGGGATAGGGAAGGTGGGAGGGAGGGAGATGCAAGAGGGAAGAGATGTGGGGATATATGTATATGTATAGCTGATTCTTGTTGCTATAAAGCAGAAACTAACATACCATTGTAAAGCAATTATACTCCAATAAAGATGTTAAAAAAGGAAAAGAAAGCACTGGAAAATAATCTAAAACTCATTAATTATATTAAGGAAAATAAAGGAAAAGGAAGAAAGAGTCTTCTACACGAAACATATATTCCCATTGCATAGGTGATGGTTAGTTTTATGTGTCAACTTGGCTAAGCTACAGTATTTAGTATTCAATTAAACACTGCTCCAGATGTTGCTGTGAAGACACAATGTAGATGTGGTTATGATCTACAATCAATTGACTTTAAGTAAAGGTGATGATCCTTGATAACATGAATGGGTGTCACTCAATCAGTTGAAGGCCTTTAGACTAAACACGGAAATTTCCTGGAGAAAAAGAATTTCTGCTGGAGACTGCAGCATAAACTCCTGCCTGCAGGCATGAGCCAAAGTTTTTTGGACTTTGTTATTCCCTACAATCACATGAACCACTTGCTTAAAATAATCTCTCTCTCTCTCTTCCTCTCTCTCTGTATCTACACACACACACACACACACACACACACACACACACATATATATATATATAATTTACTTGTTTGTTTGTTTGTTTTTGTTTTTCTGGAGAACCTTGACTAATAAAGCAGGTAATCCTTTCCTGAATGTTCGTCTCTTGTTGAGGAAACATTTCCCTTATATCACCATTGATAAAATTCACTCACAGGTTTTATTAAAAAGAGGAATTTCTGCTAACATATGATAACCAGATGTTTCTGAATGAAAATATCCCATGTTTTACAGTTGCATTCCCAGTAATTTATTTTATTTTATTTTATTTTCCAAAATATCTGAAAAATGCCCCTGTAAATACCTGAGAACCTTATTTATTATACATTTTCACAAAACCTTTTAAGGTTCAAAGATATGCTCTTGGGCCTCCAGTTTTCTGTTCAGAGATCCAGAGCGTGGAGCCTACATCGATTGTCACTCTCCAAACTCTCATGGTACAGCTCCACTCAAGTCTTGATTAGAGAAAAAGTAATTACTATTATTTTCCACAATCTAAGAGGACTGATCTGAACATGCTGATGTAGTGTAATTACAGATCGTTTTACAATTGGTATATTAGTATACCATCTCTGTAAAAACTCCTATTGGTGAAAATATTTATGTGTGATGTATTTATATATAAGTGCATATGAAAATGTGAACAGCTATTAGGATATCCTATTCCAAATCTCAAATGATATGCAAGTGCTCTGGCACTTGTAAAGTGCTGGATGATGTTAAGTTTAGCTGAGGAGCTAGAGAAAGCATCATGTAGGTGATGGGACTTAAGACAGGCCCTAAAGAACAAGTAAGACTTAAGCAACCACACAGAAGATTCAGGGGCATACAGCATCTGCGGCAAGTTCTAAGCAATGGTTTAGAACTTGTTCTAAACCATGGATGTTGAGAACCACTACCAAAGAGGGTAGAGTAAGAGAAGGTTTCACATTTTGCCATTTTAAATGTAAGAAAACAAAACACAACTTTGTGCTTCCAATTCTGGCTTCCTGGGTGATTACACAGCTGCCAATAAAGAAAGGTTTACTCAAGAAAAAAGAAGTTGGTATAAATTGCAATCAACAGTAGCAGTTTAAAATAATTGTCTAATCAATATTGATTCCTCTGGTAACTATTTAACAGCATTAATCACAGTGAACTCATTTAGTATTAATGTGAATGTCACAAGTAATTCAATTGGATTTCCACTGTAATTCAACATTAATTACCTTAACTAGGCCATTATTTTAAAGCACTACCCAGAAAACATGAAAATAAAAGCAACACAATAAAACATTAAAGAATTATATTGAAGCGCCATACAGTTTATCTCTTTATAATAAACTACTTAATTTATCAAATAAACTATTTGATAGATTTGAAATATTTACTTTGAAAGATTTAATTTATTAGTAGAATATACACACTCACACACGCCCACAAAATTATGGCACATCACACACGTATTTGTAAGAAAAATAGTTAAGTCTTGAGATTTCCTGTTTAAGTTTCTACACTTAGTAAACCATATTCGTTTAACTGTTGACTCCCTATATGCAAGTAGAGATGTATATGAATTTTGTTACACAATATGATTAGAAGAAACTATGTTTTATGGTACTTTTGCTAGTTTGTCAAGGTTTTTTTTCAGTTTTCTCACTATCAGGTTATCAGCTCTCATATGTAACTTGTATGGCATTATGTAGGCATTTAATTTACCTGTCTTCTCTCCACTTTCAATTTAATCCTTCTAATATACTGAACGCTATGAAAAAAAAAGGAAGGAAGGAAGGAAAGAAGGAAGGAAGGAAGGAAGGGAGGGAGGGAGGGAGGGAGGAAGGAAGAAAGGGGACTTTCATGGCAGTCCAGTGGTTAAGACTTTGCCTTCCACAGCAGTGTGTGTGGGTTCGATCCCTCGTTGGGAGCTAAGATCCCACATGCCTTGCGGCAAAAAATCCAACACATAAAACAGAAGCAGTATTGTAACAAATTTAATAAAGACCTTTAAAAAAAGAAAGAAAGAAGAGAGAGGGAAGAAAAAAAGATAAGCTTGTTACAAGTATCTGTGAAGTATGAATCAGCAGGTTCTAAGTGGCAGAATGTGTATCTCTGAATATAAATATTAGCCTTCATTTACTGATTATACATAGATATTTCACCTTCGAACATCCTCAAAGGACTGTGCTCTAGGACGTTAAGAGTTCCACATCCTGATTTCAAATTAAATTGTCCTGAGACGTATCACAAAATGTAAATGCTATATCTAATGCTCCTTTTTACATTTGTATTTCATATACAAGCACTCAAGAAAGGAAGCATGTTTTATTCAATCTTGCACATCCTGTAGCACCAAGAGCAGGGTTTTGCAAAACAAATATTCCCTGGGGGAAAAATACAACAGAATTATTCTTTACCTCATCATTGGTACTAAATAAATATGACAATTATCTACTAAATCATTCATTCCTATATGTTTATATACCACACATTATATAATGTGATTTACAACACAGTCTTTTTTAACAGTTCTTTGAACAAGCATCTTTAAAAAGTATGCCAAATGAAATCTTACATGAAACCCCAATATATAAAACAAACATACATCAGACATGTAATTGAAATGGGGTCCATGGGACCTGAAATCCTAGCAGGCCTTCCCTTAATGATAAGGGCAGCCTATGGGGAACCACCAGGGAACCTCAGGGCTTAAATAACCTTAAAACAGGTAGCAAGGATACAGGAATCAAATCTGAGCAAAAACGGAGCTATACAGTTTGTTAACTATAAGTTGTTGGTCATGCAACTTAACTTTTCTGAGCTTCCATTTGTCTACTTGTAAAATGAGACTGAATATATCTATCAGTAAGTGTTATCATGGGGGTAGAATAACAGACATAATATCACTGCTATACTTACAATTCATTCATTCAAGAAATATTCATTTATATACATACACAAGAGAGTATTATTGGCCATAAAAAGGAAGGAAATCTTGCCATTTTCAACAACATGGATGGGCCTTGAGGTCATTACACTAAGTGAAATAAGTGAAAGGCAAATACCATAAAATCTCACTTTTATGTAGAATCTAGAAAAAACAAAACGAAAACAAAGCTCATAGATACAGAGAACAGATTGGGAGTGGCCAATGTGGGGAGTGAGGGGCAGAGGAAATGGGTGAAGGTGATCAAAAGGTACAAATGTCCTGTTATACAATAAATAAATCATAGGGATATAAGGTATAGCATAGTGACTATAGTTAATAATATTCTATTAGATATTTGAAAGTTGCTAAGAGAGATCTTAAAAGTTCTCATCACAAGAAGAAAATCTATAACTGTGTGTGGTGATGGATGTTAACTAAACTCATGGTGATGATCATTTCATGTGTCTTATGTTGTACACCACAAAATAATATAGTGTTATAGGTCGATTATATGTCAATAAAAATATTCATTTAATTTGTACTTTGTTCAAAACTTAATAGCTGTTGAGGTTAAGGTAGTGAACAAAACAGACCAAGGTCCTGCCTTCAAGGAGCTCATATTCTAGTGGAGGAGATTGATACTAGATCAAGTAATGATATATCATCAGATGATTATAAATAATATAATTAACAACAGGTAGAGAAAAAAGAGGAGAGATGTTTTTGTTTGTCTAGTATTTAGGTATGGCACTCAGGAAAGCATTTGGGATGAAGTGAGAGAGAAACCTAGATGGATATAAGGAGGGAGAGAATTCTTGGTACAGGGAATGATTATTATAAAGGTCCTGAGGTGGAGTAGTCTGGATGTATTAGAGGAACATGGCAGAGGCCAGTACTAGTTGACTGGAGGGGACCATATCTGGCCAGTGAGAGGAACTGAGGTCACAACATTATCAGGGACTCTGATCGTTAAAACTTTAGGTCACTTTAAGAACTTTGGATTTGACTCCAAGTTAGATGGGAAGGTGGTGTGTGATTTTAAACAGAGATGCTAATTGACTCACAAACTGAAGGAAACACTCTGCTGTTTGGGAAAGAGACTGAAATGGGAGGCAGCATGAGTGAAGGAAAGAGTTCAAAGGAGGCTTTGATTATAAGAGATGATGGCTGGTGTCTTGGGCTGGGGAACCACTGATGAAGCTGGAAAAATGTGCAGGTGGAATTGGGAGGTCTCTATATTTTGTTTTTTACTAATCATGAATTATGTATCATGATGTAGTAAACACACACACACACACACACACACACACACACGATTTGAACTGGAGCAAGATTGTATTTCTATTTGTATTGATGCCAAATTTGTACTGAGGCAAAAAAGCTCTAGGAAAATACTTCATCTCTCTGTTTTCCTCCTATGGCTTTAGCTTCACGCTGGCATCCTCCCTCATAAGTGTTCACTCCTACTCCCATAATTTAACCTGTCTCAGCCTTCCTTGCTCTGTTTGTAAAATGCTCAGCTTTGCCCTCTAGGTTGAGACTGAATCTAATGAGAAGGTGGAAATGCTTTGAAAACTATAAAAGCATCCGCAGTTGTCAGATGCAATCAATATATTACAATATATCATAGCCCATTATATTATATTACACTTGATGCTTATATAAACTTACCTTCTGATTCTTGTGGTCCTTTATTATCTACTAACATGTCCGTTTCTACTTTTCTCAATGTGTTGTTTCTTTTTCACTATATTACTGTATACGAAGGAGAATGTTATTTGAGTTCTTCTGTGCTTCTTCTGTCTCAGGAGAATGTGTTATGGGGCAGGTTGTGGAGGCAACTGCAGAGGGAGTCCTCTCCAAATCCAGGATAACTACGACATCGCAATATGACATAACATACCACAGATGGGATAGTGTTATTGTCTTTCATGCATACAAGTGTGCTGGAAAATATGTTTCTTCATTGTATTTTATAGCTTGCCAGTAGCAGCTGCACTTTGTGTGTGTGTGTATGTGTGTGTGTGTGTGTGTGTGTGTGTGTCTGTTGGTCAGGGGGGTGGTGCTCTACAACTTACTTTTATAATTGCTGTTTTTGTGCTTCCTACAACTTTATACAATTTTTACCATGTCATCTGTTTTATTGCTGTGTTCTTCTGACTGGTTTTGCTCTTTGACCCCTGAATTCCATCAGGTTTCCCAGTATGCTGTATATTGCATCTTAAGATAACGCCTATGATCCAGTCATTTGAACCATGACATTTGCACTGTTTTTTCTATATGTGGTAACAGATTTTTTTTTGTCTTCTGAATAATGTGACCAGCCCCACTGACGGTGAATGAGAAGTTTATGAAATACTAGCTAAGGTTGATTAGTGTCAGTGCAAAAATGTTTTCTTTTTTTTTCTTGTATTTGTTTTGTTTTTATTATAAACCTATTTAATAAGAAGGGGTGGATTAACATTTTAGAGTGTGTTTCTTTTTGATAAATATGTACACTTATCTCAGAACAATTCTGTCATAATGACATTTCTATTCCTAGAATAATACCTTTTGATAATCGTTCCATACTATACATCTGATTTTGCTTTCCTCATACAAAAGAGACCATTCAAACTGTTGATGGAATATCTGCAACACTTATTTATATTGTTTTATTTTTAAACAGCATAATTGAGATATAATTCATATACCATACATTTAAAGTGCCCAATTCAGTGTTTTTAGTATATTCCCAGAGTTGTGCAACCACACACTGTAATCAACTTAGAACCTTTTAATCATTCCAGAAAGAAACCCTGCATCCTCTAGCAGCCACTCCCCACTTCTCCCCAGTATCAGAAAAATGTTCATTTACTTTTTGTTTCTATAGATTTGCTTATTCTGAAGATGTCTTATAAAAGGAATCATACAACATGCAGTCTTTTGTAATGGGTTTTCTCACCTGACATTAAAATTTTAAGATTCATTCATGTTGCAACATGTATCAATATTTCATTCATTTTTATTGCCAAATAATATTCCATTGTGTGGATATAGTATATCGCATACACCCATTCATCAGTTGATAGACATTTGGGTTTTGACCACATTTTTGGTTATTGTGAATGTTTGTGCTATGAACACTCGTGTCCAAACACTCGTGGACATACTATCTCATTCTCTTGTGTATGTACCTAGAAGTGGGGTTGCTGGGTTATATGGTAACTCTATGTTTAACCTCAGAAACTTCTAGATAGTTTTGCAAAGCAGCTGCAGCATTTTGCATTTCCACCAGCAGTGTATGAGGGCTAGAATCTATCCACATCTTTGACAACATTTCTTGTCATCTGTCTTTTTTATTTTATCCATCCTGAATGTGAAGGGATATCTTACTGTGGTTTTAATTTGCATTTCCCTGATGGCTAATAATGTTTGTCACCTTTTCCTTTTTTCTTATTGGCCATCTGTATACCTGCTTTGGAGAAATGTCTATTCAGATGCTTTCCATTTTTAAACATTGTGTTATTTGCCTTTCTATTATTGAGTTGCAATCCTTTGTATATTCTAGATACCTTATCAGATGTTTTATTTTCAAAATTTTTCTCCCATTCTGTGTATTGCCTTTTCACTTACTTGAAGGTGCCTTTTGAACCACAAGATTTTAATTTAAATTAAAATTTAATTTTAATTTGATGATGTCCAATTTATATTTTTCCTGTGTTACTTGTGCTTTTGGTGTCATATCTAAGAATTCCTTGTCTAATCCAAGGTCATGAAGAATTACACCTATGTTTTCTTTTAAGAATTCGATACTTTTAGCTCTCACATTTAGGTTTTTTTATGTATTTTGAGTAAATTTTTGTATATAACATAAGATATGTATACGACTTAATTCTTTTGCATGTGGATATACAGTTGTCCCAGCACCACTTATTGAAAATATTATTCATTTCCAAAATTTTTATCTTAGTGTAAAAATAACTAGATTTGCAGGAATTTAAGCAGCAATTTTTATCCCCATTTTACTTAACAAGCATTAACTAATCACTTAATTTATTTGTTTTGCTTTGGAATATACACTAGGAATCATTAGAGTCCCTCTCTTGGGCAATTATAATCCAATTAGTTCCTATATGAATGATTAGGCCTAAATAAAATAACACTTTCTACACCACACATTATAAGTTTCTGTTCTCTTTTTTTCTATCTTCCTCTCTCTCTCTCTCCTGTGTGCTTGTGTGTGTTGAAATTGAAGACATCATTATAGGTATATATATATGTATATATAATAAATTTAGAAATAGATGATAATGTGTACATATATACCATATAAATTCTACATCAATAAATTCAATTCCATCACCAAAAATCTTCCACATTCATACCATTTTGCTTTTCTCTTCCTAATAACTTGAAAGATTGACTTCATTTGAATGTGAATAACAAGCTCTTTGGTGTTTATTGGTTCTCTTATTCTATCTTTTCTCTTCCTATTCTGGTGTCTTAAGTGCCTTCTTTTCTATTTCTTGTTAAGATATTTTTGTACTGAGGAATAGACAGAGAACATTTTCTATTTTTCATGAAGTACCCCCCAAAATCTTTAGCATTCACGAAAGCTACTCAAACTGTCAGGTGCAATTATTTCTGTGATTAGGAATACTGAAACTGACCTCTACAATATTTTGTTGTATCTGGCTCCATATCTAACTTTGAGCTGATTAGGACAGGTGAGATACTTGACATTACAAATACAAGGTTGAATTTGCAATTGTTATATTCTTTTATTGTTTTTCATACCATCTTCAAAGTATTCTGGGCACTTGTGGCTTTATAGAAGTAGTAGCAATAAAAAATAAGTAGGATGGATAAGGACAGTCCCAGAACACTGCTCTCTGCACTAATAACCATGTATTTAAATTCCCATCTTCAGCTCTTGCAGATTGGTTTGGTCAATGCCTTGCAGTTTTTATGGAAGCATCTATGTGATTTCTGGAAAACATAAAAGGCTTTTCCTGGAAAACATAAAAGTCTTTGCCTAGATCAGCAGCTGTTGGTTGTGTGGCATATCTGCCTCTAACAGCAGCTTTCATGAATGCCGAAGCAATCCCCACTGGAGATCTAAAATGCTAAATCAATTTCTGTTTTAAAATCTAAACCAAAGTAACTTATGTTTGATGTTGCAGTTAAGAATTTTTAATTTTTGTAAAGCTCCTGGGGATTTTCTGAGAAAATCACTCAGAACATAAGTGCAATTTATTGTCTTCATTGCACTAAGTCAACTCTACATTCATTTGGCTTAAAGAGAAAGATACCCCCCTTAATGGTATATTTATTCATCATTCCTGAGCAAATATGTGCTTTGAAATAATATTTGCCCATATTACAGAATAGTTTCTATTCAACCCAATGGGAGATAGAAACTAGATGAACATTATCAAAAATGCTAATGCTACCTGAGAAGTCAACTGGGTTTTTCAAGTATATTGATCAAGTAGAGTGGACTCTTGTCAAAATCAAACAGAAATGCATGCTCGTTCTGCATTCATTCTTCTTTAGCCTTTCATGGAGGTTCTAAAGAACCATACACATAGAACGAGAGTTTTGAGTACAACTGAAGCTTTCTTACATTACTCTCACTCTTGAAACCATGGACATGGAAGGAAAAAAAGTAGGAAAATTCCACTAGACACGTGAAAAGTTGATTCTGGCATTCAAAGAAAAAAAACTCTGCTGGAAAATTATCTAAGAATATTTTTCTTTAATTGACTTTAATGTAATATTAAGAACACTGCTTCCATTTTCCACAACTACAACTGAAATTTAGATTCCTTTCCATTTAACATACCTTAGAAGAGACCAAAATATGGATGTATGGATGCATGTGTGGTAAGCACTCCAAGGCCCTATGCTTGGTAATTATGAGAATGAGCTTTGAGGTCAGTAAAGTTTTAGCTATTATGAATAATGGTGCAATGAACATTCATGTCCACTTTTTTGTTGTCTGTCAACAATATTTACAGGATATGCAACCTTAGAAAATTACTTTGACAATTTCTCCACATCTGCAAAAGAGGTACCCTAATAATACAAACTTCTTAGGGTTGCTTTGAATATGAAATGAGGCAATGGATGTATAATACACAGCATAATGCTTAGCATAATTTTAGGTTCACAGTAAAGTGATATCTTTAATTATAGCTGTTATTGGTGGCTAAAATAGCTCATAGGAAATTATGAGCTTTTTAAGTTGAGACAAAGAAGAATCAAATACAGCAGCTTTGCACATTGAAGGGTAAGAAAAACCACTAACGTTTTTCTCCCATCCTTCATGAGTTTGTGTAAGATCTATAACCACTATGTGACTCCATAAAAAGAAAATGTCTGTCTTACTACAATACTGTTTGAAAAGTTCAAAAGATAAAGGGCAAATAATGTGCCCAACAAAAATGAAATGTCTTCATTTTTAGTTAGTTAATTAGTTATACACTAAACTGTTGTCTTCAAAAGCCTTCAAATGCAAAAGGCATGTTTGCACACTTTCAGAGATTCAGAGAATGGATGACTGGTTTCCTTTAAACAGATTTAAATTGTACCTAGCTTCTGCAAGTCATGCACATGTATTGATTTAATAATTAAATGCCATATTCTCATTCCTTCTCATGCATTTTTCCTCAGGCAGTGAATATGAATGTTGAAGAATTTGAGTCTAGACTTCAGTGGGTAGTCAAAGTTGCTAAAAAGAAATGTATGTCATGCCAAAACAAATCTAAAAGCATTAGCAATTCTTGCAATCTCAAGTTTAGCAAGGCACACAGTCCTCTTTGGATTCTTAAAATGTCACAAAGGTTTGTAAAAGACAAAGGTGTGTTTCTTATTTTTCTCCCATTGTCTTAGTACTTGTTGATATTTTTCTCATAGAGAAGGAGATGTTAAAATCCAGAGAGAATGTTTCCATTCTCTCATTTTAGAGATGAAGAAATTGAAAATCCGAGAATTAAAAGAAATCACTGTCAATGCATATTTATTTGATTCAAAGACCATCTTCTAGGAAAAAAAAATGCATGGTGTTAGTAAAAGATGATAATTCATTTACTATACCTACACATACCTATCTGGATATAATGTACATATTTCTAAAGTTTATTTGATTAAAATTGTAAATATACATAAATATTTATAAATTTCAAAGGAATACATATAGTATACAATATTATATTATATGTCATACATTATATAATTTATATAGGATAAATCTATATATTATTTCTAGGTATAAAGGCATATATGGCTAAAATCTATTCCAACTTAAATATTCTTAGTAACAATAGGATATAATATACTTAAATTTCACCCAAATATTTCCAGATCTTTAGGTTTTTATCATATTCCAGGAATATAAATAAATCCACACTTAAAAAATAAACAAACAAAAACCCAAACAAAAACCCACCTCATTCTAGCCTCTATCCAATATGTCTTAAACAAAATTAAGGAGGAGCTTCAAGATGGTGGAAGAGTAAGACGCCGAGATCACCTTCCTCCCCAAAAATACATCAGAAATACATCTACACGTGGAACAACTCCTACAGAACAACTACTGAAAGCTGGCAGAAGACCTCAGACCTCCCAAAAGGCAAGAAAATTCCCACGTACCTGGGTAGGGCAAAAGAAAAAAGAAAAAACAGAGACAAAAGAAGAGGGATGGGACCTGCACCAATGGGAGGGAGGTGTGGAGGAGGAAAAGTTTCCACACCCTAGGAAGCCCCTGAGCAGGCGGAGACTGCGGGTGGCGGAGGGGGAAGCTTCGGAGCCGCGGAGGACAGCACAGCAACAGGGGTGCGGAGGGCAAAGCAGAGAGATTCCCGCACAGAGGATCGGTGCCGACCAGCACTCACCAGCCCGAGAGGCTTGTCTGCTCACCCACCAGGGCAGGCGGGGGCTGGGAGCTGAGGCTCGGACTTCAGTCAGATCACAGGGACAGGACTGGGGTTGGCGGCGTGAACACAGCCTGAAGGGGGCTGGTGCGCCACAGCTAACCGGGTTGCTTTGAATATGAAATGAGACAATGGGAAAAGGTCTGAAGCTGCCAAAGAGGCAAGAGATTTTTTCTTGCCTCTTTGTTTGTTGGTGCGCGAGGAGAGGGGATTAAGAGCACCGCTTAAAGGAGCTCCAGAGACGGGCGCGAGCTGCGGCTATCAGCGTGGACGCCAGAGATGGGCATGAGACGCTAAAGTCGCTGCTGCAGCCACCAAGAAGCCTGTGTGAAAGCACAGGTCACTATCCACACCTCCCCTCCCGGGAGCCTGTGCAGCCCACCACTGCCAGGGTCCCGTGATCCAGGGACAACTTCCCCGGGACAGGGCACACCTCAGGCTGGTGCTATGCCATGCCGGCCTCTGCCACCGCAGGCTGGCCCTGCATCCGCCTCCCTCCCCCTGGCCTGAGTGAGCCAGAGCCCCCGAATCAGCTGCTCCTTTAAACCTGTCCTGTCTGTGTGGGTAACAGACACCCTCAGGCGATCTACACGCAGAGGCAGGTCCAAATCCAAAGCTGAACCCTAGGAGCTGTGCGAACAAAGAAGAGAAACGGAAATCTCTCCAGCAGCCTCAGGAGCAATGGATTAAATCTCCACAATCAACTTGATGTACCCTGCAACTGTGGAATACCTGAATAGACAACGAATCATCCCAAATTGAGGAGGTGGACTTTGGGAGCAACAATATATACATTTTTCCCTTTTTCTCTTTCTGTGAGTGTGTATGTGTATGCTTCTGTGTGTGATTTTGTCTGTATAGCTTTACTTTTACCATTTGTCCTGGGTTCTGTCTGTTTTTTTGGTTTATTTTGTTTCTTTATTAAAAAATTTGGTTTTCTTAATAATTATTATTTTTATTTTTTATATTAATAACTGTATTTTACTTTATCTTCTTTCTTTCTTTCTTTTTTTTTTCTCACTTCTATTCTGAGCCGTGTGGAAGACAAGCTCTTGGTGCTCCAAGGAGGCATCAGGGCTGTGCCACTGAAGTTGGAGAGCCATGTTCAGGACACTGGTCCACCAGACATCTCCCAGCTCCATATAATATCAAATGGCAAAAATCTACCAGAGATCTCCATCTCAACACAAAGACCCAGCTCCACTCAAGGACCAGCAAGCTACAGTGCAGGACACCTTATGCCAAACAACTAGCAAGACAGGAAGACAACCCCATCCATTAGCACAGAGGCTGTCTAAAATCATAATAAGACCACAGACACCCCAAAACACACCACCAGACGTGGACCTGCCCTCCAGAAAGACAAGATACAACCTCCTCCACCAGAACACAGGCACTAGTCCCCTCCACCAGGAAATGTACACAACCCACTGAACCAACCATAGTCCCTGGGGAGAGACACCAAAAACAACAGAAACTACGAACCTGCAGCCTGTGAAAAGGAGACCCAAAACACAGTAAGGTAAGCAAAATGAGAAGACAGACAAACACACAGCAGATGAAGAATCAGGGCAAAACCCCACCAGACCTAAGAAATGAAGAGGAAATAGGCAGTCTACCTGAAAAAGAATTCAGAATAATGGTAGTATAGATGATCCAAAATCTTGAAAATAGAATGAAGAAAATACAAGAAACGTTTAACAAGGACCTCAAAGAACTAAAGATCAAACAAACAGTGATGAACAACACAATAAATGAAATTAAAAATGCTATAGAAGGGATGAATAGCAGAATAACTGAGGCAGAAGAAGGGATAAGTGACCTGGAAGATAAAATAGTAGAAATAACTACTGCAGAGCAGAATAAAGAAAAAAGAATGAAAAGAACTGAGGAACTCTCAGAGACCCCTGGGAGAACATTAGATGGACCAACATTCGAATCACAGGGGTCTCAGAAGAAGAGCAAAAGAAAGGGACTGAGAAAATATTTGAAGAGATTATAGTTGAAAACTCCCCTATTATGGGAAAGGACATAGTTAATCAAGTCCAGGAAGCACAGAGAGTCCCACTCAGGATAAATCCAAGGAGAAACATGCCAAGACACATATTAATCAAACTATCAAAAATTAAATACAAAGAACAAATAATAAAAGCAGTAAGGGAAAAACAACAAATAAAACAAGGAAATCCCCATAGGATTCACAGCTGATCTTTCAGCAGAAACTCTGCAAGCCAGAAGGCAGTGGCAGGACATATTTAAAATGATGAAGGAGAAAAAGCTACAACCAAGATTACTCTACTCAGCAAGGATCTCATTCAGATTTGATGAAAAAATTAAAAGCTTTACAGACAAGCAAAAGCAAAGAGAATTCAGCACCACCAATCCAGATTTACAACAAATGCTAAAGGAACTTCTCTAGGCAGGAAGCACAAGAGAAGGAAAAGACCTACAATAATAAACCCAGAACAATTAAGAAAATGGTAATACGGACACACATATTGATAACTACCTTAAATGTAAATGGTTTAAATGCTCTAACCAAAAGACATAGACTGGCTGAATGGATACAAAAACAAGACCCATATATATGCTGTCTACAAGAGACCCACTTCAGGCCTAGGGACACATACAGACTGAAAGTGAGGGGATGGAAAAAGATATTCCATGCAAATGGAAATCAAAAGAAAGCTGGGGTAGCAATTCTTATAGCAGACAAAATAGATCTTAAAAAAAAAAGACTATAACAAGAGATAAAGAAAGACACGACATAATGATCAAGAGATCAATCCAAGAAGAAGATATAACAATTGTAAATATTTATGCACCCAACATAGCAACACCTCAATACATAAGGCAAATGCTAACAGCCATAAAATGGGAAATTGACAGTAACACAATCATCGTAGGGGACATTAACACCTCACTTTCACCAATGGACAGATCATCCCAAATGAAAACAAATAAGAAAACACAAGCTTTAAATGATACATTAAACAAGATGAACTTAATTGATATTTATAGGACATTCCATCCAAAAACAACAGAATACACTCTCTTCTCAAGTGCTCATGGAACATTCTCCAGGATAGACCATATTTTGGGTCACAAATCAAGCCTTGGTAAATTTAAGAAAATTGAAATCATATCAAATATCTTTTCCAACCAAAATGCTATGGGACTAGATATCAATTACAGGAAAAAACCTGTAAGGTATACAAGCACATGGAGGCTAAGCAAAACACTAGTTAATAACCAAGATTTCACTGAAGAAATCAAAGAGGAAATCAAAAAATACCTAGAAACAAATGACAATGAAAACACGAAAACCCAAAACCTATGGGTTGCAGCTAAAGCAGTTCTAAGAGTGAAGTTTATAGCAATACAATCCTACCTTAAGAAACAAGAAACACCTCAAATAAACCACCTAACCTTACACCTAAGGCAATTAGAGAAAGAAGAACAAAAAATTTCAAAGTTAGCAGAAGGAAAGAAATCATAAAGATCAGATCAGAAATAAATGAAAAAGAAATGAAGGAAATGATAGCAAAGATCAGTAAAACTAAAAGCTATTTCTTTGAGAAGATAAAAAAAAATTGATTAGCAAGACTTATCAAGAAAATAGGGAGAAGACTCAAATCAATAGAATTAGAAATGAAAAAGGAGAAGTAACAACCAACACTGCAGAAATACAAAGGGTCATGAGAGATTACTACAAGCAACTGTATGCCAAAAAAATGGACAACCTGGAAGAAATGGAAAATTCTTAGGAATGCACAACCTTCCGAGACTGAACCAGGAAGAAATAGAAAATGTGAACAGACCAATCACAAGCACTGACATTGTAACTGTGATTAAACATCTTCCAACAAACAAAAGCCCAGGACCAGATGGCTTCACAGGAGAATTCTATTAAACATTTAGGGACGAGATAATACCTATCCTTCTCAAACTCTTCCAAAATATAGCAGAGGGAGGAACACTCCCAAAGACATTCTATGAGGCCACCAACACTCTGATACCAAAACCAGACAAAGATGTCACAAGGAAAGAAAACTATAGGCCAATATCTCTGATGAACATAGATACAAAACTCCTCAACAAAATCCTAGCAAACAGAATCCAACAGCACATTAAAAGAATCATACACCATGATCAAGTGGGATTTATCCCAGGAATGCAAGGATTCTTCAATATATGCAAATTAATCAACGTGATACACCTATTAACAAAATTGAAGGAGAAAAATCATATGATCATCTCAATAGATGCAGAGAAAGCTTTCGACAAAATTCAACACCCATTTATGATAAAAATCCTCCAGAAAGTAGGCATAGAGGGAACTTTCCTCAAGATAATAAAAGCCATATATGACAAACCCACAGCCAACATCATCCTCAATGGTGAAAAACTGAAACCATTTCCACTAAGATCAGGAACAAGACAAGGTTGCCCACTCGCACCACTATTATTCAACATAGTTTGGGAAGTTTTAGCCACAGAAATCAGAGAACAAAAAGAAACAAAAGGAATCCAAATTGGAAAAGAAGAGGTAAAGCTGTCACTGTTTGCAGATGACATGATACTATACTTAGAGAGTCCTAAAGATGCTCTCAGAAAACTACTAGAGCTAATCAATGAATTTGGTAAAGTAGCAGGATACAAAATTAATGCACAGAAATCTCTTGCATTCCTGTACAGTAATGATGAAAAATCTGAAACTGAAATTAAGAAAACACTGTCATTTGCCATTGCAACAAAAAGAATAAAATGTCTAGGAATAAACTTACCTAAGGAGACAAAAGACCTGTATGCAGAGAATTATAAGACACTGCTGAAAGAAATTAAAGATGATATAAATAGATGGAGAGATATACCATGTTCTTGGATTGGAAGAATCAACATTCTGAAAATGATTCTACTACCCAAAGCAATCTGTAGATTCAATGCAATCCCTATCAAACTACCACTGGCATTTTTCGCAGAACTAGAGCAAAAAATTTCACAATTTGTATGGAAACACAAATTTCGAATAGCCAAAGCAATCTTGAGAAAGAAAAACGGAGCTGGAGGAATCAGGCTCCCTGACTTCAGACTATACTACAAAGATACAGTAATCAAGACAGTTTGGTACTGGCAGAAAAACAGAAATATAGATCAATGGAACAGGATAGAAAGCCCAGAGATAAACCCACACACATATGGTCACCTTATCTTTGAAAAAGGAGGCAAGAATATACAGTGGAGAAAAGACAGACCCTTCGATATGTGTTGCTGGGAAAACTGGATAGCTACATGTAAAAGAATGAAATTAGAACACTCCCTAACACCATACACAAAAATAAACTCAAAATGGATTAAAGACCTAAATGTAAGGCCAGACACCATCAAACTCTTTGAGGAAAACATAGGAAGAACACTCTGTGACATAAATCACAGCAAGATCCTTTCTGACCCACCTCCTAGAGAAATGTAAATGAAAACAAAAATAAACAAATGGGACCTAATGAAACTTAAAACTTTTGCACAGCCAAGGAAACCATAAACAAGTCGAAAGGACAAACCTCACATTGGGAGAAAACATTTGCAAATGAAGCAACTGACAAAGGATTAATCTGCAAAACATACAAGAAACTCATGTAGCTCAATATCAAAAAAACAAACAACCCAAACCAAAAGTGTAAAGAACTAAATAGACATTTCTCCAAAGGATATATACAGATTGCCAACATACACATGAAAGAATGCTCAATATCATTATCGTTAGAGAAATTCAAATCAAAATTACAATGAGATATCATTTCACACTGGTCAGAATGGCCATCATCAGAATATCTACAAACTGTAAATGCTGGAGAGGGTGTGGAGAAAAGGGAACCCTCTTGCACTCTTGGTGGGAATGTAAATTGATACAGCCACTACGGAGAACAGTATGGAGGTTCCTTAAAATACTAAAAATAGAACTACCATACGACCCAGCAATCCCACTACTGGGTATATACCCTGAGAAAACCATAATTCAAAAAGAGTCATGTACCAAAATGTTCATTGCAGTTCTGTTTACAATTGCCAGGATATGGAAGCAACCTAAGTGTCCATCAACAGATGAATGGATAAAGAAGATGTGGCACATATATACAATGGATTATTACTCAGCCATAAAAAGAAACAAAACTGAGTTTTTTTATTTTGTTTTGTTTTGTTTTGTTTTATTTGAGGTACGCAGGCCTCTCACTGTTGTGGCCTCTCCTGTTGCGGAGCACAGGCTCCAGACGCACAGGCCTAGCAGCCATGGCTTACGGCCCCAGCCGCTCCACCACATGTGAGATCCTCCCGGACCGGGGCACAAACCCGTGTCCCCTAAATCGGCAGGCAGACTCTCAACCACTGCGCCACCAGGGAAGCCCCAAAACTGAGTTATTTGTATTGAGGTGGATGGACCTAGAGACTGTCATACAGAGTGAAGTAAGTCAGAAAGAGAAAAACAAATGCCATATGCTAACACATATATATGGAATCTAAAAAAGAAAAAAGGAAAAAAAAATGGTCTGAAGAACATAGGGGCAAGAGGGGAATAAAGATGCAGACCTACTAGAGAATGGACTTGAGGATACGGGGAGGGGGAAGGGTAAGCTGTGACAAAGTGAGAGAGTGACATGGACATATATACACTACCAAACGTAAAATAGATAGCTAGTGGGAAGCAGCCGCATAGCACAGGGAGATCAGCTCGGTGCTTTGTGACCACCTAGAGCAGTGGGAAAGGGAGTGTGGGTGGGAGTGAGATGCAAGAGTGAAGAGATATGCGGACATATGTAAATGTATAACTGATTCACTTTGTTTTAAAGCAGAAACTAACACATCATTGTAAAGCTATTATACTCCAATAAAGATGTTAAAAAAAATTAAAAGAGGCCAGAAAAAGCATAAACATAATGCCATTCTCTCCTTCATCTCCATTCCTTCCATTCACCCCTTAGTCCCCCCTTCTCCAACAGCTAACAATCCCAACATTACCTAACTACTAAACCAAAGCATTCAGTCACATATTATGGAAGAAAATACATATGTAGGAAAAGGAAGTGGCCACAAGCAGTGTCTGTGCCTCAGCAGCTGGTTAAAAATGGCCCATTACTCTGATAAATAAAATGCATAATTATCTATACATCTACACTGTAACCAGAAATAGAAGGTGTGAGTTATATCTTGGCACCTACATAAGAAGAAAGACTTAAAGTTTTGTGACATCCTCGCCTTTTCCAAAATATCATCATTGCAATGAACTCACTAAACATAATCCTGATGAATTAGAAGTCAAGTTTGATTGGTTGAAAGAGCAAGGTCAGAGAGTAAAAAATACTTGGGAACTAAGAGTACAGCCAAAATGAAAGAGGGAATCTTGAACTGGGTGGCAACCCATTTTAATGGGAATGGGTTTGTATATAGAATTAGAAGACCAGGGTTTAAATCTCAGCCTAGACACTTACTAACTGTGCAGCTTTAGAGAAATCATTTAATACTCAGCAATGAAGGGTGCAAAGATGACTACAATACACCTTTCAAATATGTAGAGACAATTGTGAATAAATCATTATACTTATGTGAGAAAAATGTTTCAAGAGGGATAAGAATAGTAATTTAGAAATATGGAGGAGAAAACAACAAATGCTCTTTGAGAGTTTGATATGACTTCACAAAGTAAAAATTTAAAGGGTAAGCAGTGGTGAGAAACAGAAAAGTCATTCAGGTTCGATAGAACTACAGGCATACCTTGAAGATATTGTGGGCTTGGTTCCAGAGCATCTCAATAAAGCAAGTAACACAATTTATTTGGTTTCCCAGTGCATGTAAGACTACACTGTAGTCTATTTAATGTAAAATAGCATTACGTCTGAAAAAAATGTATGTACCTTAATTAAAAAATACTTTATTGCTAAAATTACTAACCATCATCTGAACCTTCAGCGAGGAGTCATAATCTTTTCACTGGTGGAGGGTCTTGCCTTGATGTTGATGATTGTTGACTGCAGGGTGATAGTTGCTAAAGACTGGGATGGCTGTGACAATTTCTTAAAATAAGACAACAATGAAGTTTATGGCATCCCCTGACTTTTCCTTCATAAATGATTTCTCTGTAGCATACAATGATGTTTGATAGCATTCTACCCACAGTAGAACTTCTTTCAAAATCGGAGTCAATTCTCTCAAACCCTGCCACTGCTTTATCACCTAAGTTTATATAATATTCTAAATCTTTTGTTGTCATTTCAACAATCTACACAGCATCTTCACCAGGAATGGCTTCCACTCCTGGTGAAGAAACCACTTTATTTTTGCTATCCATAAGAAGCAACTCCTCATGAAATTGAAACAATTCAGTCACATATTCAGCCTCCACTTCTAATTCCAGTTCTCTTGCTATTTCCACCACATCAGCAATTACTTCTTCCACTGAAGTCTTGAAACCCTCAAAGTCATGCGTGAGAGTTGGAATCAGCTTCTTCCAAACTCCTGTAAATGTTGATATTTTGACCTCTTCCCATGAATCATGAATGTTCTTAGTGGCATCTAGAATGGTGAATCCTTTCCAGAAGGTTTTCAATTGACTTTGCCCAGATCCATCAGAGGAATCACTATCTATGAAAGCCATAATCTTGTGAAATATACTTCTTACATAAGACTTGAAAGTCGAAATTATTTCTTGGTCCATGGGCTTCAGAATGGAAGCTGAGTTAATAGGCATAAAAATAACACTAATATCATTGCACATCTCTGCTGGAGCTCTTGGGTGACCAGGTGCATTGTCAATGAGCAGTAATGTTTTGAAAGGTATCTTTTTTCCTGAGCTGTAGGTCTAAATAGTGGGCCTAAAATATTTAGTAAACTAGTGTGATAAATACATGTGCTGTCATCCACACTTTGTTGTCCCACTTATAGAGCACAGGCAGAGTAGATTTAGCATAATTCTTAAGGGCCTAGGATTTTCTGAATGGTAAATGAACATTGGCTTCAACTTAAAGTCACAAGGTGCATTAGCTCCTAATAAAAGTCAGCTTGTCCTTTGAAGCTTTGAAGCCAGGCAATGACTTCTCCTCTCTAACTATGAAAGTCCTAGAGGCCATCTTTTTCCAACATAAGGTTATTTCATCTACAGTGAAAATTTGTCCTTTAGTGTAGCTGCCTTCCTTCATTATCTGAGCTAAATCTTCTGGATAATTTCCTGCAGCCTCTACATCAGCATGTGCTGCTTCACGGTGGCACTTTTATGTTATGGAGATGGCTTCTTTTCTTAAAGAACCAACCTCTAATAGCTTCAAACTTTTCTTCTGCATATTCCTCATCTCTCTCAGCCTTCACAGAAATTGAAGAGGGTTCGTCTTTCTCTGGATTAGGCTTTGGCTTAAGGAGGTTTGATCAGCATCAGACTTTGACTGTTGGGGCTGGTTTCATCTTGTATCCAGACCACTAAATCTTTCTCCATATCAGCAATAAGACTGTTTCTCTTTTTCAACATTCTTGTGCTCACTGGAGTAGCACTTTAATTTCCTTCAAGAACTTTTCCTTTCCACTGACAACTGTTGGGTGCAAGAGGCCTAGCTTTCAGCTTATCTTGGCTGTCACCGTGCCTTCCTCACTAATCTTAATCATTTCTAGCTTTGATTTAAAGTGAAAGAAAAGCAATTTTTTTCTTTCATTTAAACACTTAGGCACAACAAGTCCTACTGTATAGCACAGAGAACTATATTCAAATCCTGTGATAAACCATAATGGAAAAAATACTAAAAAAAGAATGTACATATACACACACACACACACACACACACACACACACACACACATATATATGTATAACTGAGTCACTTTGCTGTACAGCAGAAACTAACACAACATTGTAAATCAACTGTACTTCAATTTAAAAAAAAATTAAAAACATACTTAGAGGCCATCGGAGGGTTTATTAATTGGCCTTATTTCAATATTGTTGTATCTCAGGGAATAGGGAGGCCTAAGGAGAGGGAGAGAGACAGGAAAACAGTGGGTCAGTAGAGCAGTCAAAACACACACAACATTTATGGATTAAGCTTGCTGTCTTATATGAGCAAAGCTCTTGGTGCACCAAAACAACTACAATAGTAACATCAGAGATCACTGATCACAGATCACCATGACAAATATAAGAATAACAAAAAATTTGAAGCATTGTATTACCAAAGTGTGGCACAGAGACATGAAGTGCACAAATGCTGTTGCAAAATGGTGCCAATAGAATTGCTCAACCCAGGGTGGCCATAAACCTTCAATTTGTAAAAAATGCAACATTTATTGTGAAGCATGATAAAGGGAAGCACAATAAAATGAGGTCTGTGTATACATGTAAAAGCATAAAGCAGTAAATAACACGATAAGAAAAGGAGTGTGAGGTCAGTGGGTGTGGAGGGCACTGTTTATGGGTTAGTGAAGGATATGGACTCAGAAACCTGGGAAAACCTGGATTCTAGAGGGCTTTGCCTGACGTGCATTAGAATTTGGACTCTATCATGGGCACAATAAGTCATATGAAAGGTCTTTTAGTAGAGAAATTATACAGTTAAATGTGTAAGTTTAGGAAGATAACCTTAGCAACACTTGTAAAATTAGATGGGAGACCATTTCTTTCTTTTTTTTTTTTTTTTTTGCAGTACGTGGGCCTCTCACTGCCGCGGCCTCTCCCGTCGCGGAGCACAGGCTCCGGACGCGCAGGCCCAGCAGCCATGGTCCACCAGCCCAGCCGCTCTGCGGCATGCGGGATCCTCCTGGACCGGGACACAAACCCGCGTCCCCCTCCTCGGAAGGCGGACTCCCAACCACTGCGCCACCAGGAAAGCCCGATGGGAGGCCATTTCTGATAGCCTAGGCAAGACACGTGAGGCATGTGAGGGACTTGCCTAAGACAGGCCCTGTGTGATGGGACAATAGTAGCCAAATTCTAGAAATGTCTGTGGGCTGGAATCAACGAGCTTTGATAACCACTTAGAAGTTTGGGTTAAGGGGTAAGAGAAAAGGAAGTCTAGAATTACATTGGTGTTTTGTTTTGTTTTGTTTTGTTTTGTGTTTCCAGCTTGGAATACAGAGTGAATGATGATGGTTCTTAAGAAAAATGTTATAAACATCCAAAAAATTATCAAATTTGTGTCCAAAGTATTGATATAAGTTTTGACTTATATTATCTGGTCACCAGATAGAGTTGAAAATATAATTTTTGAACGTAAAATATGGTCAGGGTTGCGTATAAAGTTTCAGAAGTCAACAGCTTTAAAAATGGTAACTTGAGGCTATGGCAGAAGGCTAAGATCTCTGAGGAAGAATGCATAAGACAAAAAATTTGAGGGAATAAAATCAAAGGAATACCAACATTTAAAGGACAGGTAGAGGAAGGGGAAAGCCAGTTAGGAGCTAATTGTAGGCAAGAGGCCAAAAAGGAGAGATGTTTCTAGTAGGAGACAATGGTCAATAGAGCAAGTAGTGTAGAGATCAAGTCAGTTGAAGGTGCCCAAGAGATTGTGTGGGAGAAATATATCCCCAAATAATGCTAGTTACAGATTAAAAAGTGCACTATATTAGAAATGCGTCATTTTATTTGAAATCAACCCTAATGATTCTATATACGTTACAAGTCATACTAAACGTGATCTCAGGAATCAGAGAAGTGTGTTATCTCTAGAATACTAAGCACTGTGTCAATTTTTTATAAACATTCTTAGTGTCTTTATATGTTAGAGTTCTCGTATTGATGAGGTAAAAAATCAATATAATCTACCTCAATTTTATGCACCATTTTTTTCAGTTTCTTGGAAAAATATAATTACTAGCCATTAATTATCAATTTACTGGTGCCATTTTTAACATTAATATTGGAATATTTAGCAGTCCTGAAATGTAAACAGATTAGGGATAAAATGTAGCCGTAATGCTAACCACTTCCATGAAATCCTATTTTGGTGAAAGACTCAAACATTAGCACTTGAGTTTTCTGTACAAAAACATTTCCACTGTGACAGAGATGAGATTTAAAAAAAAAAAAAAAAAGAATTCCCCATAAAACAGCTGAGAAGTGTTCTCATTTGTGAAAAAAATAAGTCAGAGTGTGGATTCCACAGCATAAAAGAAACCTCATATTTCTCTGCATTTAGTATTAAATGTTTGAACATATGATCTCTGTATTCATATGTATATTCACTGCTACATATTGAGTAGAAACATATTCAAAATAATTCTTTGCATCTTAACTCTAAAATCTGGTTTGCTTAAATTTTATCACAAGTTGAAGATATTTTACGTACAAATTGAATCAGAATGTAGAAAATACAACTATGTACAGTACATGGCGAAGCTACCTAAGTAGATAATGCATTTTTATTCCACAGCTTTGTTTTCTCCTTATTTGGGAAAACTGTATAATCATTCAGGAGTGTAGCTATTTCCTGATGAATATACACATAATGCCCTCAACTTTCTTCATTGCCTCTGGAAATGTGCTATCAGGGTGCCTTGGAAACACACCACTGCTAGTTTGTCTGTGGTTTACTGGGAAGCTCTGAGGTTTAACTTTGATCTCTTCTCTCACACACAGAGATTTTCTCCTCACTCCACTAGCCCTGACAGAATTTCTACCCTTGATCGCTAAGGAAATCTTAAACATACTCTTGACACCAGAATCAGTGGTAAAGTTTCCCTCTTAACCATGGCCTGTTTACTCTTCAGTTTCTGTGTTGTCCTTTGTTCGTCTAGACTCAAAAGTGGCAAGTGGCTTATTTAAACTTTCTAACTTAGGAAGAGTCTCTCATTTAGTTTACTTGTTTCCTGCCTTGACTAAAGTGTGTTGAGGTTCCATTTTTGTTTCCTCAACTCTTTAAATTCTTCTCTTTGACCTGTCAGGGAATTTGTAACAATGTTTGACCACGGGGTGAACTCTACTTAAAGTGGCTTCATATTTTTGCAGCGCTTTCATGCATCACTTTTTTTATTCTGCTTCTCTTCCAAGGCACTGTACACTTCAGATACTGAAGTTTGTTTTGTTTTGTTTTACCATTTAACCATTACTATCAGACTGGATCTCAGAAATGAATCTCCCATCAGTAACTCCTAGCTTCATATGCTAATGATATAACATATACTTCAACTAGAGATATTTGTAATTGAGCCCTAACTTTCACAGGTGGAAAAAAAGGAAGGGTTTATTTGACATAAAACATAATAAATTAACAAACTAATGGCACTTTTGGAAGAGACTGCTTCTTTAAATCTTGCCAGCCTATAGAATCATTTTCCTTTTGTCATCTAATAAAAAGAAGCAGGCCATGTACAAGGGAAGAAGATATTTATTAATCTACCTCAGGGTCAGTCTTTTATGATAAAGAATGTGAAACATATAACTAATACTTTCATGGCACTTTAATCACTACAAAGAACTATCCAGATATTATCTGGCTGTTAGTTCCTCACATCGAAAAAAAGTGTGTTAAATGTTATCATTTTTATCCCAGTTTAATAAGTAAGCTCAAATGCAGAAAGGTTAAAGTTTTCCAAAGACCCCCAGTGAGCAGCGGTGGGATCTGGAACTCTCTCCTGGGTCTTCCGCTTCACAGCTTGTTTACTTTCCCCAACATCACAGCTGCCACAGTTATGATTTCATAATTTCTCAAAACCTACCATTTTCCCAGTTACTTCTTTTTAACCAATGCTTTGCTTTCACCATATGGATCTCAGACAGAATTAAATGTGTTTAATACCAGTTGCAGATGGAATTCAGACTTAAATATTTTAAATACATCTCTAAAATAAGTTGAAATAGTTTACTTGGCATTTACCCTAACCAAGATCTAGTTCTAGACCTGAGAGGTAATGCCAAGCCATAATTATACAAATGTCAATGCTAATGTCCTTAAATTATTATTCATCAAGTACTGCTATTTGACTATTAATACTAGATCTCTTGTCACATTTGCCCGTGTTCTGTAGCTCATTTTTGAAACCATTCCTTTTATTAGCTACATAATTTTCACTTAGATCACCTGAATATTCCTAGAGTTGATGGGGGTTCTTCTGACAAAAACAGCCCATTTATAAAATCTCTCATTACTATAGCCCCAAACAAGAAGGTACCAATTTGTAAATTGAATTAAATTCAATTTAAATGATCTCTAAAAGTTATCATGACCTCCAAGGGATTAAATATAGATTTTCAACTACTAATATTTAAACTAATTGCATTCAATCATTCATTAATTCTGAAAAGATTTAAGTTTTCCAATTATCAAAATCATCCTTGAGAAATTTGTTATTGGATATTTTATTTGTTTCTATTAAAGGTCCATTACAAAAACAAACAAGAAATATTATAACGTGGAATTTTAAGCATGCTTGTTTTTCAGAGGGTTAAAGAGGAAATTTTATGAAGGTATAATCCCCTGAAGACATTATATTTCTGAGGTTGGCTTAATTTTGTACATCATTTATCTATTTTTCATATTTCTCTTTGTGTGAAGTTAACATGGGAAGGGTAAAAGATACTGAGATAAATCCAGTGCTGGAGTCTGAATATACTCTTTGCTCTAATAGACTCACCAGGATTTTTCTAACCTTCTCTGTTGCCCTGAGTGCTGGGCTGAGGCCTTGTTTTCAACTGAGAAAAAAAATAATTTTAACAGAGGAGTAGCAATTTGTTCTTTGCTCTTGCTGGGCTAGCAGTCCGCAGGATATATGTACTACTTCCCAGACCAAAAGGATCTTGAAGATCCATTATCATTCTCCCAAGTACTATCTACTCCTCCAGCCTACTTTCTAACACTAGACAAGTCCTTCAGGGGGTTCCCCTGTACACGCTGGTGGTGACTCAACACAACAAAATGGATGCTGCCAGCTGAATTTAATAGTTACATATTCTCAGAGGTTCAATATCAAGAAAGCCCCTCTTTGTCCCTTAGATAGAGGCATATATTTATGAGTATCTGTATCCTCACATAAGAGCAAAATTCTCCCTGTATGGTGGGTTTTATCAGAAGAAGGCTTAGATAAGTGGCAACATTTTCATAACATGAAACAATGCCATTTACTGTTTTACCCTTATTTAGATAAACCAAAAGAATAAAAATAAATAAATAAGCTTTGCAAAGTACTATGGGAGTTAAAAATGTCAGAACTCTTGAATTCAAGAAGCATACATGTAGAGAAGAGGCAGTCATAGAATGAACGAGGAAGTGTTACATGATTACAGCAATTATACAAGCAATTTTGTTTAGGAGTTTGGAAGTTACTTGAGGTTTAGTAGGGAAGAGTTTATAGAGGAGATGGAATTTCAGCTGGCTTGAAGGCAACTGTGAAATAAAAAAATCTGAACTGGGGTTTTAAGTCCATTCTCTATCATTCCATAGCTCAGTGCCTTAAGATATAAACTTAGTATGTCCAATATTTAGTTTCTCAATCTTTAAAATAAAGCATTGTTTCAGAGATTCATTTGGTAGATCCACATAAAAAATCACCAAGCATAATGCCTTGTAGATAGTAGGCTCTCAGTAATGCTGCTGGAGGATGGGTGGAGCTTTCATAAAAAAGAAAGGGAAATCCAAGCAAGGAAAGTAAGATAAACAAAATAATAGAGGTGAAAGACAAATATATTCAGTCTATCAAGTATGCCAGTTTGATTGACATGGAAGATCAATATAAAGGAGGAAAAAAAAGGAAAAAGGGGCCACATTGTGAAACCCTCCCCAGAAGAAGTTTGGACTTGATCTTTGAGAAATGGGAAGTGATGAAACATATTTCCACATGAACGTAATTCCCAAAGTGACATTTTGAAAGCTCAATTATCATCAGCAAACATTTTTTCTCAATAATTATATATTTATAGCCAATAATATTTTTATAGCTGTATTATCAAAACCCGGTCTTCAGCTATACTTCTCTCAATCATCTGATGATGCAATGATGCTGAATTATTCATTAGTACCAATTTATCATTCAGCTAAGAGAATTAAGGACACAAGGGTAGAATATTTTACATAAGTATTTAAGGAGGCAGTCCAGCCTCCCATAGAAATCAGTTGCTTTATTTTAAGAAATTTGTTTGGTTAAAATTTATACTCTGACTATAAAATGATCACAACAGATGAGGCTTCCTGAAACCTTAGAAAGTCAAGCAAGATACTGTTTTCAAAACATCAGAAAGCTGTGGTCCAGACTGAGAGTTGTAGTTGCTTAAAATGTCTGGCAGGTAAGTCAGGGTAAATTTTGCAACCTCACTCAGAAGGGTGGTGTTGCCAAGTGACTAGAAGAAGCTTGGAAATAATTATCACAAAGACTGTCTTGGGACTTTAGTCAACAATTCGCTTCTGATGTGACAATTGTTTATTCTTAATAGTGACTACTGCTTTGATGAAGGAGCGTGTGTGTCTGTGAGTATGTGTGTATACGCATGAGTGCAGGGAGCCTCGAGTCGGGGAGACTGGGTGCTTATGTGGTTACTCTTTGGAGCACTGTGCCAGCAACATTGCTGGTACTTCTGAGATAAAGCATCACACATTATAATAAAGTGTCAACCATGATTGCTTATGCCTGTCTTGGTCCTTGAAAGAGTTTGAGTCTTTGTCACAGTCACGTTGTTAGTTACTTTGAAAAAACTCTAATGAAAAAAGTGAGAAAGATGTGTTAATATTTAATAAGCCTACTGATCGATTGCCGTGCCTCCTAAAAATGTTCATCTCTTGGACTGGTGGGAAATGAACTTCATTAGGATTTCTCTGCTACCTTATAGCTCCTTGTTAATATATCCCCTTTTGGGGCCCTGAGAAAAAATGCACAGCTTCTTTCCATGAATCTCTGCCAACCATACTCTCCTGCACTATTTTCAATATTCGTTTGCTCGGAAAAGTGGATGTAAATCTCATTTTGCAGGGAAAATATTATCAGATCTTTGTCATCTAAAATAAAATTCATGAAATGGTATTTTTATGAGTCATAGAAATAACCAGGAGATTGATTTAATATATATGGAAGCTAGTGCTATATTTAGTTTAAAGCTATGAATATCAAAAATATTAAGCACACTTTCTCATATTTTAGCTTGATTTTGCATGTTTGATTTGAAAAAGAGAAAGAAAAATATAGAAACTTGAAAGAAGGGAAACTACTAGGAAAAGACTTGTCCCTAAAAATATTATGAAATTTGATTTTTTAAAAAAGTTCAAATAGAGGAGAAAAAGGAAATAGAGTGTAACACATATAATACTAGTGGTAAAAGAGAAATAAAAATGATGATTAATAAAATAATTATCAATGTGACACTTCAAGATTTTTTGGTATACAGCTATTTCTGTTAATCTAATATGGACATATATAAATGACTCACACTGAAGCTGAACTTAATGGTAGAAAAAAAATTGTTAAATGTATTGATAACTTAATAAGTGCCCAAAACGTGTTAAACATTTGATATGCATTGTCTCATTCAATCTTCATAACCAAGAAATGAGATGTATACCATAAACTACTATTTTTTCCTATTTTAATAATGAGAAAACTCAGGGAGAGATTATGTAATAAACTTTCCCAAGGTCACACTGTTAAAAATGTTTCTAAGTACCCCAAAGGGTATTTCAACCAAAGCACTCTGCTTCCAGAGCCCATGCTCCTAAAAAATTATTTATTCCTGGATACAAGGCTAAGAAGGAGTTAGGTGGATCTCTCTTTTGAAATTCACCTATTTTCAGAGAAAGCAGAAGACAACACTCAAACAGAAAAGTTGAACAGTAAGGGAAACGTTGTTTTAGGATCAGCCCAAATGAAAAGCCAGACTTCATTTTGATTATGTGAATCTGGATGAGAATATAATTCAGGAAAACAAACGACAGAGAATAGCCAGAAGTTCTTCTTGTGCTTTTATTCTCTTTATAAAACAATATCATTACTATCCAGTTACTGAAGACACTTTTTCTAATCCTAGCCCTTTGCTGATAGTGGAATTTTCTCTGTTTCCAAGCATTTAAGAACCCTAGCTGATGCAAATAAGTTTTAACCCAGGGACAACTGCCTACATATGTTGCAGGGCCCAGTACAAAATGAAAATGAAAGGCTCCTTGTTCATTAATTGTTAAGAATTTCAAAATGTTTACAGGAGAGCATTAAACCAAACTCAGAGTCCTGTGACTGCATAGTTCGTATACCTATGAAGCCTGCCATACTCACAGCCAAAGTCTGAATGCTTATTCTGTGAACTCTTCCAAGCAGGAAGTTTTTGTATGTTATTCATTCTTGGCTAGAAATTGTGGATGTTGATGACATACAAGTAACTTTCTTTTTTCATGTGAGACGGATTTAATTTTGATATTCAGTTATATATATATATATATTTTTTTACCTCATTCAGGGCACTGAAGGAAAATTCTATTTCCTGAGAAAAAAAAAAAAAAAAAAAAACAAAGAACTGTGATTTCTGGACAATCTTCAATGGGAGAAAACTTGAACAACAGAATATATGATGTTATACTTTATCCTTTTTAAACATAGCCTATTTCTAGGAAAAAGGTATACAGATCTTTGAGTCCCTACCTAAAAGCAAATAAAAACTGTATGGGAAAAGAATCTGAAAAAGAATGGATATATGTACATGTATAACTGAATCACTTTGCTGAACACTTGAAACTCACATAACATTGTAAATCAAATATGCTCCACTGTAAGATAAAAAAAATTAAATTAAAAAAATAAAATAAAAAGTAGTCATAATTTGTCTTTTCTCTTTTATTAAAAGCACAAAACTATCACATGATTATTTCGGAGGGTATCTCACATCTGGAGTATATTTCCTATATTGAGAGTGGGGGTGGGGAGAAAAGATGAAAGGAAATGACAGCAAACATTTTTTCCTATATCTCATCCATAGTTTGTCCTGCCTCCAATTCTACTATCTCACCATTTTCCAAGTAGAATTAGCAGGATTGAAACTAAGTAATCCTCAGGATAAACTATTGAGCAGGAGCAAATGCAAAGGTGATCTGTCAAACATATTAACACCTAGAATAAGACCTCTCATGTAGAGGCTAGTCAATAAATATGTATGGAGTTAATAACTTTATTAATAATCCCAAACTTAAGATGTTAGGTGCAATATACAGGAAGAATTCAGGATAGGAAAAATTAGATTCCTCTTGAGAAGTCACATTCTTAGCTCAGTCTGTATCTAGCAACTGCTAGGAGCTAAGCATCATCATCTATAGAATCCAACAGAGGTGCCCCTTATGACCACAAATACTTTGCATGCACGCCCCCAAGGAACACCGTTCTCTGACTTTCTAATGTCCCTGGCTCAGTATACTGATATTACACTGTTGAAATTGAATAACACTCCATTAGTATTTTTCAAAAAAAAAGCTAGTGGAAGTTATGACTACATGCTAAAAGAAAGGGGTGGAAAAGAGGATGTTGGGTGAAAGGAGTGTCAACTGAAAAAAAAATGTACAACCTAAAAGTTGAGAGTTACATTTTATTCAGTGGACATTCTGAGGACTTCAAGCCCGTGATGCAACATCTCAGATAATGCTGAGAAATTGTTCCAAAGAGGCGGAGGGATGGGGAGCAGGATATATAGGAGTTTTTGCAACACAGGCCAGGTAGTCAGAACATCAAGAGATTATCGTTAATTAAAGGAAACCAGACATCTCAAGTTAAACTAGCGTTTTTCTACATATGGGAAAATGCAAAGTCTGGGCTCACTGAAATCATTCCTTTGATGTGCACCTCAGCTATCTGGGGCCAGTATCCTGTTTTTTCTGATCCTGAGTTTCCTCAGAGTGTTCAATCGGGGTTGGCTGCAGCATTTGACTGCTAGATGACAGGCATCTTGTGTTCATCCTGAGTTCCCTCAGGGCTCACTGTTGGGATGGCTATAATGTGGTGGCTTGATGGCTGCAACATCCTTTTTTTACTGATATGGCAGGCTGCATTCTTAGTTCACATGGTTGACTTTGATGAACTTATGAAGTACCAAGAGATATCAGGACAATAGAATAGTGTTTTTCATTTTGGCCACTATTTGGAAATTGAATATTGAATTAACCCCCTTAAGACATTTTTAAATTATGATATGCACTTAATACAATATATGTGGAAACAGGTACCATATTGCTTCAGTCCCTTCTTGAATTCTGTTCCTGAGGTTTTATTTGTGAGATTTACATATTTCTCCTCTCTTGACCTTCCCTTTCTTCATGAATAATTTTTTTTTTGGTAGAATTCCTTGTTTTCTAATTACATAGAGACTTAAGTTAGTCCTGCCTTTTGTTGAGTGCTGAATATTTAAATACAGCTTTTATTTCAACTGCAAGCTTTTCCTTGTAACTAGAGTTTTGTTTTGTTTTGTTTTTGAGAAGAATAAATCTCTTCCCAAATGGCTTATATTTATCTTTAAAAGCAATTTATAAGGAAAATAAATCTTTCATAATCAGGTCACCCAGACATAGAACTATAAAAGCATTCTAATATCTGATAAAGTCTGTGAAATAAGGAACAATGCTGATTTTGCTCTTAAAATTCATCATGTCACATAATGGGCTTGTATAGAGATGTCAATTTTAGTGTTAGCTGATCTACACATCTTAGTCAAAGAATAATATGAACTGAGGTAGCTGCGGCATATGCATTGTTTTACATTATTTTTTAACATAGTTTTCTCTTAAGTTTAATGATTTTCCCATTGATTAAACATGTCTAGTTGAATTAGGCATATATGATGTACTGGCAACAATCTTAGATGAATCTTCGGGGGCTCTAAGTTATACTTAGGGGTTTGGATTTCATTTGCCAGGCTTATTTCATTACAATATAATAAAATGCAGCAAATGGCAGCACTGATATGAGACTGAAATAATAAAACATCCAGTTATTTTTAAGGAATCAGTTAATTACATGCTAATGCTGACTGAGTTTGTGTTTGTGTATGTTAGATTTTCTTCAAGGGGTTTATGTATTACACATAGCATTTGTGTATGTTCTTTAAAGAAATTCAGTATGAAAAACAACAAGAACAGTTTGTTTCTTTCTATCACAATTTGCTTTGTCTTCTCCAAGAGTTGTTCGGTGCTATAAATAAATTATATCCATTTGGTAAATATGGTCAATTATTTTTATAATAATTGTATGGCAATTAGTATTTTATGGCTATAATATTAATATTACCTAAATAAGGTAGTAAATTTATGCCATGAGTGGCTATTTGGCATACACATCGTTTTGCTATTAACTGATTATAAACTGAAAATGAAATTTTCATCACCTAAGGCAAAAATTATAAGTAATTTCCAAGAGTCTTTTAAATTAAAGGATAATGGGAATCCTTCAAGATGCCTTTGACAAGGAGCATGTTCTCTCAGTAAGGGTCAGAGTTCAGTTCCTGAAATCATCCATCAAATTCTGACTGACAAGGCCTGAATAGCTGTAAAAAGTGAACGGGAGATAGGGCGCCTTTGCTGACCTCCTAAATCACTTACATGCACATAGTTCAGTAAATACACACACCCATTCACAAACACCATACACAAATAAGTATACATTTCAAAATGGGCATTTGTGATTTGGAAAAGCAAGCTTTAAGCAGACTGGGATGTCAAAGGATTTTATATATTTGAGATTCTCTTTCAAAAGTTTCATTTCATCACAGGAAAACACCATTTCATACCATTATTTCAGTTACAAATAATCAGTTGAAATATTTATTGATGCCTTTCTATATGCTATAACAATTTTGGGAATCATTAGAGGCGCAAAAAATGTTTACATAAAGGCCCCTACCTATAGCTGGTCAGTCAAAACCTATCTCTTTAGCATTAAGCGTTCCTGAGGATGCTATAACCTGATGATGCTTCTGAACTAAATCGGAAATTTAGTGTTAACTTGAGGTGGTTCCAACTGTACTGCTTAGCCACATCTCTTATCTCTTTTCCTTATGATTCAGCCTTCATGTTAAGGAATATAGGTTAGGTAATCATCCTCTGAAGTGTCTTAACACCATCTACTTAGCACATTTTACTTACGAAAATATATTATAAATTTTCTCTGTAATTATTCATTTCCCTATCTAAAATGTGGGCTCCACTGTAGCAGGAACCAGCTTATCTCTATAGTTGATATCCGGTGACTGGCATATTATAGGTTCTAACTATTTGCTGAACTAATTGATTAGATAACTTGCCCTGCCCTCAAATCCTAAGGCCAAGGGAACATTTCCCATAGGTGAAAACTATTGATAATGTACAAAACAGCATTCCTCTCAGAAGTACTAAATGTACTTTTCAGACAATAGTCAATCCACATCATTTCTACATTTGAAATTGGTGTAAGACTATACCACTTATTTATAAACCTAATAAAGTAACTAAGGGATGCTTTTCTCTAGCTTTATGAAATTAAACCTATTTTGGGTCCACATTCTACCTTCAGTAAGAGGGTCAGATAAGCATACCTGAATTTCATTCATTCTCTGTTCATGGTCACAATGCTGGACATTGCAGGGGTTCAACACACTTTTCTAAAATTAACACAACCAAATTCAGAAACCCTTTATTCCTTACCAATGTTTTAATTCAGAAGATTGTCTTTAAAATTTGGAAGATGAAGAGGATTTCAAGAGTGGATGATTGCATTCTTCAAAATTCCTTTAAAAAAATAGCTTATTAAGAAACTTCAAATATACCCATAAAGAAATCATCATGACCAAGTTTCTCAATAAACTCTGAGTCTTAAAATAGTACATTATATATAAAGAGATTTTGTTATATAGACTTTGCTTGAATTTTTTTTCCTTTAATTTGTTACTTGACTAGGGAAATGGCCATTTAAACAAGTGTTCCAATGAAACTATCAAAATTTCTAGATGTTATCAGTACTTCTGGAGAAGTAAAAGCAACAATGATAGTGACTCAATATTAATTGCAATGTTTTCGAACTTAACCATGATCTTTACCAAAAACATTTTAATTTCCTAACTTGTGAGAATGTTAGAAAATTAAAAATTAAATAATGGAATTGGCATCTGTGCTCTAAAAAATACAATATTCTTTGGTGGACTTAAAACAAAATTGGTTTTAATTATATATATACATATGTATACATATATACACATACGTGTGTATGTATAAATATATATATATATAGAGAGAGAGAGATGCACACATACAAAATTCTTAATTGGTATACTTACTTCTCCTGAACTCAAGTATTAATTAGAACCCCCTGGCTTAAAATTTGCAGAAAAATATATTTATTAAAAAAAAATAACCTCACTAGTTTTCCTAAGATATTGCATTTACATGTTTTAAAATTTAGAATGGTTTGAAGCATCAACATACTCTATTTAATAAACAAGAGTTGAGAATATTCTTACTAAAATTTCTTTTTGGGGTGAACCTTACCAAAGTGGACAGAAACCTATGTCCGTGTTCACCCAAACACACACACACACATCTTACCTTTTCTGACAAGAGGCTGATAAAACATCTTGTTTTCAGTTCTGAGGACCAGATTTCATTCAGCTGTAAGGTTATAGCACCCCCTAGCCCAGCCTAACAGAATAGCAGTCACTTCTGGCAACGACTGAGGTTTAAAGGAAGCTTTAAAAATGTCTGTAAAACCCAGGAGCTTTTTAAAAGTATTCTCCATTAAAGGAGGTATTTTATTTTATTTGGTAGCAATTTTTTGTTTTTTATTATTTACAATTTCTGGTATATAATCTGTTCTGATTCTGAATTGTACCAACTGCAGGTGAAGTACAGAAAGCTGATTTATACTAAAGATCACATACAGCATAAATATATCAGATTTCCATTGGTCCTCTAAATTCCCCCCACCCTCCCAAATCATCAAAGAGCCAGACACTTGGAGTGCAAATATGAAATATAGGACATGGCTGTGATGGTTATTGGCAAATCCTATGCTAGGAGGCAACAGCTCTCTGGAGAAAAAAAAGTACATTATTGAAAAATATATCTGAATATGACACATGTGGCCACCATTCAGACAAGATCCTTACCATTATTCTTTTATTCATGTATCACATATTAAGGAAAGAGTTGAAAAAAGAAGAATTCTAATGTGCTTGTAATAAATTTAAACTGTTTTGCTTGTCTTATCTTTGAATCTTCATGGTTTCCTTATTAAGCTACAAAGACTATTTCTAGCATATAATAGCACTGCTTGCATAGCACCTGTCGGTATAAATTCAGCAATATAAACCTTAAAGTCTTTGATGGGAATGTAAATGGAATACCAGTTCTCCAATGCAACACTCAAGCCTGTAGTATCTGTGGAGTTCACAGGATTCCAATTAGTCTAACATTTTTTGCAGGCTTCAGAAAAAGAACGATTGTAATACTTGGAAGCAAACAAAAAGGCAAGTGTTCACACTGTCTTGGCCCATTGTACATGTATTCCTCTCTTTGCTTCAGGAATAGTTGAAAGTAATCCTTCTTTATTCTGAGATACTGTAAATCTAGATACTGTAAATCACTTAGTCAATCTACATTAAATTTAATTTAGTCTGACCACCACTACCATTCAAAGACCAGCAAATTGATTTTGTGTTACTAAAAGGTGATCATATTGATACTGCCATTTAATGAGCTCCATGCTTGTACGTTGCTCCTAATGCACACTACTTCAGATCACTTAGTCAACTCCAATCTAATTGAATGTACAATTTGAAAACTTGACTTGATGCTAACCATCCAAAAATAGCAGAGTCTTTCCAGAGTAGTCCTGTCTACAAAATGCCATATATTGATGTTGTCCTGCAACAACCACTTGTCTTTCTTGTCTTTTTGTCAGGGCCAGCTGTCAGTTATTGGGGTACAATTATAAGAAAACTTGCATTTAGAAAAAGGTATTATTGACCTCTGCAAATTGGCAACATCAAAATTTGAAAGTGGAGCTCAGGCAGACTTAATGGGGTATATGCAAATTCTCCAAACACAGGCCTGAAACTCACACGGCTGTTATTTTAAGATATGCATGATATCCTCTTTCTGTTCTACCCCTTTTATTTTCACTAAATGGAGGCAGCATGTTTGCAAGACTAGTCTGTCTTAAGAGAAATGGCAATAACATTTGTTGGGTTTCACTGTGAAGGATCACTATCAGTGCCAGTGGGTTTCATAAGCAAGCAGTGCAAAAAAAGTGAAACTTATATAAGGTGACATTAAAACAGGAAAAGAGAGTATAGAAAAGACATGATTTCTGTAGGTTTACAAAATCAAGGCTGCATTGTAGAAATTAGAAATGAGCAGAGAATAGTAACTGATTATGCTTTATTATTTTTTTTTTACAAAAGAACCTAATTTAGTGTTGCACTGTAGTTCAAAAATAGCTCCACATAATTCATAATGTGCTGTACTTGAGCACTGATGTTCCTCATTATGATAATGCCTTTTGATAACTTTTATTGAACATAAGCATTCCAATGATTAAACCTTTTAATAGGCAGCTCTCTTCAGTACTGGTTGCCATAATTTCAAAGCTCTGCTATACACATTTCCATACCAAAATAAGATGAAATCTAACATAGCTAGCCAAAAATCTAATGGGAGAATAAATGTATAGAAAAATAATCTAATTTGCAATAAGAAATCCAATGAAAAATTACCATCTATACATAGTTTTGAGCCAAGAAATAAGACATTCTTCATCATGGGTTATACTCATAACCCAAACTAAATAGAAAATTAAGCATTTTTTGAAGTGACCCATCGTTTCCATCCCCCTTTCTTTTACATATGTGTGTCCTGTTAAGTTCAACCTCACAAAAAGAAATTAGCTAATTACACCTTTACCTACACCACCTCCCATCATTTGTTATGTGGGGTTTGTTAGAGTCCTAAATTTCAGGTAATAAAAAGTTATCCATGAGCAGGAATATTTGTATCAGTTCCTTCATTGCTCAAATCCTGCAGAGTGACATGAGTGGCCCAGGTGGATGTTTTGCATGCAGTGAGTTTGCATCACAGCAAAGGAACCCCAAATTTAGGAGACCCCAGCCTTCTATAATGGACTGTAAGCAAATCTGCCTAATCTTTGCCTGGAGGGGAACATTTTCATTATTATACTGGGCTGCATACAAACCTGCTCTTTGCTCTAAAGGATGAATTACTTCTACCTTCTAAGGCCGCTTGCTCTACAAACATTCATAGAAAGGTAATCTGTAACAAAGAGAATCAGTGCCTCTGCTTGCACAGAAATGCAACAGACTCATGGAGATTTGTCTCCTCAAACTCTCCTACCTTTGAACTCTCATAGAATGCATTTTTTGTTCTGCATAATACATAACCTTAAATTTATTTATGTTTTTGTTGATATATCCAGTGTCCCCAAATCAACCCCAAGCTCTGGGAAAAAAAGAATTCATTCTTATATGAATATATATCCTTACTGCATAATACAGTGTCATAACCTAATTTGTGCTCAAGATATACTTAAGAAATGTTATTGATAATGATGATGACTGAATGATTAACTGATTGATGGTGGAAATGCTGTTAAAATGGAAAGATGCAGTCGATTTTCCAGAGCTTTTGCCTTCACAATGCCAACCATCAGGAACTTTACAAGTCCAAAGAATTTTAGATGGTTGGAATTATGTAGAACACAGAATTATACAACCCACAGAGTTTCAGTCTTTAATTCTGTTTGTTTGTTTATTTATTTATTTATTTTTTAATATGATGTAGAAATAGTCTTTGTCTAAGAACCTGACCTGGTAAAGCATATGCACATTTAATTAGAAGAATTTTGTGTAGAAAATGCCCTTGAGAAGAGAAGAAATAGAAATTTAGAACAAAGGAAGAAATAGAGTCACAATGAATTCTAAGCCAAAAATCATGTTCACTTTTTGTCATCTAATAGCTAGAAAGCTTGGTTTGTACTGTGGAAACAGAGACTTAATGCTCAAAGTACTTCACTTGTAAAACTGCCTGGAGTACATTTTGTTAGTACACATATGTAGCTTCAAAGTTTCATTATCTTTAAAATAGTGCTATTAGGGGAGAGATTGGTTCAAGATGGCGGAGTAGAAGGACATGTGGTCACTCCCTCTTTTGAGAGCACTGGAATCACAACTAATGGCTGAACAATCATTGACAGGAAGACACTGGAATTCACCAAAAAAGATACCCCACATCCAAAGACAAAGTAGAAGCTGCAGTGAGACAGTAGGAGGGGCACAATCACAATAAACTCAAATCTGATAAGCAATGGGTGGGTGACTCACAAACTGGAGAATAATTATACCACAGAAGTCCACCGAATGGAGTGAAGGTTCTGAGCTCCATGTCAGGCTTCCCAACCTGAGGGTCCGGCAATGAGAGGAGGAATTCCCAGAGAATCAAACATTGAAGGGTAGTGAGATTTGACTGCAGGACTTTGACAGGACTAGGGGAAACAGAAACTGCACTCTTGGAGGGCACACACAAAGTAGTGTGCACATCAGAACCCAGGAGAAGGAGTAGTGAGTCCATAGGAGATTGAACCAGACCTACCTGCTAGTGTTAGAAGGTCTCTTGCAGAGTCAGGGAGTGGCTGTGGCTCACTGTGGTGACAAGGACACTGGCAGCAGAAGTTCTGGGAAGTACTCCTTGGCATAAGCCCTCCCAGAATCCACCATTAGCCCTACCAAAGAGCTAGTATCCTTCAGTGCTGTGTTGTCTCAGGACAAACAACCAACAGGGAGGGAACTCAGCCCCACCCATCAGCATACAAGCAGATTAAAGTTTTACTGAGCTCTGTCCACCAGAGCAACAGCCAGCTCTACCTACCACCAGTATCTCCCATCAGGAAGCTTGCACAAGCCTCTTAGATAGCCTCATCCACCAGAGGGCAGAAAGCAGAAGCAAGATGAACTACTATCCTGCAGCCTGTGGAGCAAAAAATCACATTCACGGAAAGATAGACAAAATGAAAAGGCAGAGTACTATGTAGTAGATGAAGGAAAAAAGATAAAAAACCCAGAGAAACAACTAAATGAATTGGAGATAGGCAACCTTCCAGAAAAATAATTCAGAGTAATGAGAGTGAAGATGATCCAGGACCCTGGAAAAAGAATGGAGGCAAAGATCGAGAAGATGCAAGAAATGTTTAAAAAAGACTTAGAAAAAATAAAGAACAAACACCTAGAAAAATTAACGAACAAACAGTTAGAAATGAACAATACAATAACTGAAATGAAAAATACACTAGAAGGAATCAATAGCAGAATAACTGAGGAAGAAGAATGGATAAGTGACCTGGAAGACAGAATGGTGGAACTCACTGCTGCAGAACAGAATAAATAAAAAAGAATGAAAAGAAAAGAAGACAGACTAAGAGACCCCTGGGACAACATTAAATGCACCAACATTTGCATTATAGGGGGTCCCAGAAAAAGAGAGAGAGAAAGGACCTGAGAAAATATTTGAAGAGATTATAGTCAAAAACTTCCTAAACATGGGAAAGGAAATAGTCAATCAACTCCAGGAAGTGCAGAAAGTCCCATACAGGATAAATCCAAGGAGAAACATGCCAAGACACATATTAATCAAACTATTAAAAATTAAATACAAAGAAAAACTACTAAAAGCAGCAAGGGAAAAATGACAAATAACATACAAGGGAACTCCAATAAGGTAAACAGCGTTTTTTTCAGCAGAAACTCTACAAGCCAGAAGGAAGTGGCACAATATATTTAAAGTGATGAAAGGGAAAAACCTACAACCAAGATTACTCTACCCTGCAAGGATCTCATTCAGATTTGATAAAGAAACCAAAATCTTTACAGACAAGCAAAAGCTAAGAGAATTCAGCACCACCAAACCATCTCTACAACAAATGCTAAAGAAACTTCTCTAAGAGGAAAAGGACCTAAAAAAACAAACCAAAAACAATAAAGAAAATGGTAATAGGAACATACATATTGATAAGTACCTAAAATGTGAATGGATTAAATGCTCTAACCAAAAGACACAGGCTCGCTGAATGGATACAAAAACAAGACCCATATATATGCTGTCTACAAGGGACCCACTTCAGACCTAGGGACACAAACAGACTGAAAGTGAGGGGATGGAAAAGGGAATTCCATGTAATTGGAAATCAAAACAAAGCTGGAGTAGAAATACTCATGTCAGATAAAATAGACTTTAAAATAAAGAATATTACAAGAGACAAGGAAGGACACTACATAACAATCAAGGGACCAAACCAAGAAGATATAACAAATACATATATATATATATTATAACAATTATAAATATATATGCACCGAACATAGGAGCACCTCAATACATAAGGCAACTGCTAACAGCTATAAAAGAGGAAATCAACAGTAACACAATAATAGTGGGGGACTTTAACACCTCACTTACACCAATGGACAGATCATCCAGACAGAATATTAATAAGTAAACACAAGCTTTAAATGACACAATAGACCCAAAAGATTTAATTGATATTTATAGGACATTCCATCCAAAAACAGCAGATTACACTTTTTTCTTAAGTGTACACAGAACTTTCTTCAGGATAGATCATATCTTAGGTCACAAGTCAAGCCATGGTAAATTTAAGAAAATTGAAATCATATCCAGCATCTTTTCTAACCACAGCACTATGAGATTAGAAATCAATTACAGGGAAAAAAACGTAAAAAACACAAACACATGGAGGTTAAACGGTACATTACTAAATAACCAAGAGATCACTGAAGAAATCTAAGAGGAAATCAAAAAACACCTAGAGACAAATGACAATGAAAACAATCCAAAACCTATGGGACTCAGCAAAAGCAGTTCTAAGAGGGAAGTTTATAGCAATACAATCCTAACTCAAGAAATAAGAAAAATCTCAAATAAACAACCTAACCCTACACCTAAAGGAACTAGAGATAGAAAAACAAACTAAACCCAAAGTTAGTAGAAGGAAAGAAATCATAAATATCAGATCAGAAATAAATGAAATAGAAACAAAGAAAACAATAGCAAAGATCAATAAAACTAAAAGCATGTTCTTTGAGAAGATAAACAAAGTTGATAAACCTTTAGCCAGACTCATCAAGAAAAAGAGGGAGAGGATTCAAATCAATAAAATTAAAAATGAAACAGGAGAAGTTACAATGGACACCACAGAAATACAAAGCATTATAAGAGACTACTACAAGAAACCCTATGCCAGTAAAATGAACAACCTGGAAGAAATGGACAAATTCTTAGAAAGGTATAACCTTCCAAGGCTGAACCAAGAAGAAACAGATAATATGAACAGACCAATCACAAGTAATGAAATTTAAACTGTGATTAAAAATCTTCCAATAAGCAAAAGCCCAGGACCAGTTGACTTCACAGGTGAATTCTATCAAACATTTAGAGAAGAGCTAACACCCATCCTTCTCAAACTATTCCCAAAAAATTGCAAAGGAAGGAGCACTCCCAAACTCATTCTACGCTGCCACCATCACCTTGATACCAAAACTAGACAGAGATACTACAAAAAAGGAATATTACAGACCAGTATCACTGATTAACATAGATGCAAAAATCCTCAACAAAATACTAGCAAACAGAATCCAACAACACATTAAAAGGATAATACACCAAGATCAAGTGGGATTTATCCCACGGATGGATGCAAGGATTTTTCAGTATATGCAAATCAATCAATGTGATACACCATATTAACAAACTGAAGAATAAAAACCATGTGATCATCCCAATAGATGCCAAAAAAGCTTTTGAAAAAATTCAACACTCATTTATGATAAAAGCTCTCCAGAAAGTGGGCATAGAGGAAACCTATCTCAACATAATAAAGGCCATATATGACAAACCCACAGCAAACATCATTCTCAGTGCTGAAAACTGAAAGCATTTCCTATAAGATCAGGAACAAGACAAGTAAGTCCACTCTTGCCACTCTTATTCAACATAGTTTTGAAGTCCTAACCATGGCAATCAGAAAAGAAAAAGAAATAAAAATAATGCAAATTAGAAAAGAAGAAGTAAAACTGTTTGCAGATGACATGATACTATACATAGAGAATCCTAAAGATGCCACCAGAAAACTATTAGAGCTAATCAATGAATTTGGTAATGTTGCAGCAGACAAAATTAATGAACAGAAATCTCTTGCATTCCTATATGCTAACAGTGAAAGATCAAAAAGAGAAATTAAGGAAATAATCCCATTCACCATTGCAACAAAAAGAATAAAATACCTAGGAATAAACCTACCTAAGGAGGTAAAAGACCTGTACTCAGAAAACTATAAGACACTAATGAAAGAAATCAAAGATGACACAAACAGATGGAGAGATATACCATGTCCTTGGATTGGAAGAATCAATATTGTGAAAATGACTATACTGCCCAAAGCAATCTACAGAATCAATGCAATCCCTATCGAACTACCAATGGCATTTTTCACAGAAAAAACAAAAAATCTTAAAATTTGTATGAAGACACAAAAGACCCCGAATAGCCAAAGCAATCTTGAGAAAGAAAAAGAGAGCTGGAGGAATCAGATTCCCTGACTTCAGACTATACTACAAAGCTACAGTAATCAAGACAGTATGGTATTGGCACAAAAACAGAAATATAGATCAATGGAACAGCATAGAAAGCCCAGAGATAAACCCATACACCTATGGTCAACTAATCTATGACAAAGGAGGCAAGGATATACAATGGAGAAAAGACAGTGTCTTCAATAAGTGGTGCTGGGAAAACTGGACAGCTACATGTAAAAGAATGAAATTAGAACACTCCCTAACACCATACACAAAAATAAACTCAAAATGGATTAAAGACCTAAACGTAAGGCTGGACACTATAAAACTCTTGGAGAAAAACATAGGAAGAACACTCTTTGACATAAATCACAGTAAGATCTTTCTTTTTTAAAGCACATTAGGTATAAACAAACTTTTGGATATAGAAAATAAAATAAGATTCCTCCTTAAAAATAATAAATTGTATCAATTGAATATCTTATCTATAAAGTGAAGCATAAAGGGAAATACCTTTTTACTGATAACTTTAAATATATCTTCATATTTAATATAAATATGAAAAAAGTACCAACATACTTTGCAAGTATCTTATTTTGTATAATAAAATAAATGAATGCTCTGTTAAAATCTGAACTAAGAAAGAGTCAGTTTTTTAGAGAAAAAAGAAATCATTTGAGATGTAAATATCTGACAAATAGATACAGGACCAAAGGGAATTTAAAAAGGGTTTGGGGAAGAAATGGGAAGTTTCTGGTTGTTAAGGTAATTAACCTTTTTACAAGATCATTAAAAAATATTTTTTCCTGCACACTACTAATTTTCTTTCAGGTTATAGAGGTCATTGTTAAGCAGAACAGGAGGGAAAAAAATTGAGAGCTGGTATTTATCTACCTAGTGCAAAGGGACATAAACAATATTAACAGTCACAGTTAGGTTCTTCCTTTCTGGCATATGTCTTTCTGGCCCGGAATTCTACCACAGTCCAGTGAGATAGAACTATAAAACGGCAGCTATTTAAGTATTAATTACAGTGACAATTATCAATGTAAAATAGTTCCTTCAGTATTTTGAATATGGCCCACTATCTCCACACTACTTCCTATAAGAAATGGTATTCTTTTTAGCATCCAATTGTGCATGAAACAATTTGTTCTGAAGCACTGCAGAGAGATTTATTTTTGCTTCTGTGCTCCGTGAAGCTGATTCCTAAGGGATTACTATATTAAGGATAGAAAGATTGTGTTTGAAGTATTCTTACAAAACAGAAATTTTGAAAGGCTAAGGTGATGGAATAAATAGCTAAAATACCAGTTCTGGCCAAGTACATGGTCATACTGACCTCCTTAATTTCATAACTGCTTTAGCTTTTCATGTGTAGAAGTTTTATTTTTATCGGTACTGAGTAACTTAAAATACCTCTGACTTTTGTAAGAACCCTTCAGTAAGAGAAAAGCTCAAGAGCACGACATCATATGTATCTAGGAATGATAATGACTAAATCTGACCCTGTGAGCTTCTGGTAGGGTAATTTAATCCTCCTAGTTACCATATAGTTCAGTTTCTTTATCCAATACAAGGACTAAGCAGATAAACCATTTGTAGTGTGATTGTTCAAGAGTTCAACTATTCTGAAAATGAAACCAACAAATAATCAAGCTGGAGACATTATATAGAAACATGCATCTGGTCTACAGATGAAAGAAAGATGATATAGAAGAAAGCATAGAAGCTTTTTTTTTTTTTTTTTTAAGAAGATGTTGGGGGTAGGAATTTAGTAATTTATTTATTTATTTTTGCTGTGTTGGGTCTTCGTCTCTGTGCGAGGGCTTTCTCTAGTTGTGGCAAGCGGGGACCACTCTTCATCGCGGTGCGCGGGCCACTGACTATCGCGGCCTCTCTTGTTGCAGAGCACGGGCTCCAGATGCGCAGGCTCAGTAGTTGTGGCTCACAGGCCTAGTTGCTCCGTGGCATATGGGATCCTCCCAGACCAGGGCTCAAACCTGTGTCCCCTGCATTAGCAGGCAGATTCTCAACCACTGCACCACCAGGGAAGCCCCATAGAAGCTTTGAAGTTAGATAAGCCTGGGTTTGAATCATCTCATACTGTAGCTTATTCAGTTGCCTTGTTTAATAGAAGTTTTATTTAAAGGATATAAATACAGATGTACACAGAGGGATCTGAATATCACCTCCTTGGTGTCAGCAAGAACTGGCACCCACATGAGCTCTAGTGGGAACATGACACTTGATAGAACCAGGACATAGGGCTGGTTCTATGTGAGTTGTATGTGAGTACTCAGTGTGAGTGCTCTGCTTATTAATAACATTTATTTGCATTTAGCTTATGTGTCTCTTTTATTTTTGACTCATGATCCATCTGTCTACTGGAAAGTCAAAAATTCGCTCATATGTCGATTTCAAATTCTTGAGAGAGAAACTAAGTGTTCCCAATTATCTTGTTCTACCTGGTCTGCCATCTCTGGTCAATGAAGGCACTAAACTAAGATCCCAGTGGATTGAATCTGGGAATAGAGGGCACCCTCTTGCTGTAGCAAACACGACAATGTGAATCTGCTACCTAAGGACTAACAGTGGGCAAGTATAATGATTAATATCATAATTCAAAATTCCACCTTTGGAAGTACGGTAAAAAATCTGCCAAAACTTGACTGAACCAGTGTAGCCGGTAGTAAGTTATAACTTCATGCTTCAAGAGGTGATCATAAATGGGTGTGATTTAATAACTTCCCCAAATGATATTTGTTTCTGCAACTTACATACCTCAGAATACCCCTCTTACTTTTAGAAGGGGCTTCTAGAACAGATGGTCATTTTTACATAAAGTCAGCTGCAGATTCCATTTCCTACTTGGTGCCCAGATTGATATTCAAGGACATATGAACATCCTCTAGTTTAAAATCCTTCACTGGCTTCCTATTTCCCTCCAGATAAAATTCCAGCTTCTTAGAATGTACCTTCATATTGGTTCATGTTTAACTTCATGTTTGGCTTCAACAATGTCTTTAGCTATTCCCTTCCTCTACCACTTCAAACCCTGTGTTTCAGTTATGCCATTTTATTTATTCCCCCTTGCTAGACGTTGTAATTACTGAGGTCCAAATATCACACCAGACAGCAAGTATTTGATCACTAAAATTCAGTGAAACTCTTTCTGGCAGGAATTGTCCCTGATTTTTATATTATGTTTATACTAACTATCATGATTAAGAACCAACTTTCTGTGAAATGCAACACAGACCTCTTAATCTCATTTTCACAACATTCTTATGAAGGACAAATTATCATACTAATTTTGCAGCTAAGGAAACAGTCTCTAGTAGGTTTGAAAACTTGTCCAAATTAAGACAGTTACTAAGAAAGCCAGACAGAATTCAATCTCAGGTATATCTGACTTTAAAATTCACTTACTGTCCCACAAAACTCTCTCTAGTCTCCATAATAATTGAGAATCTAAGGGCCACTTGTAGTAGAAGAAACTAGTTATAATTGATCTTTGCTAAATTATGAAGAAACACCAAATCTGGGGTTGTCCAATGTAGGACATCTTTGCCCTTGCCTTCCACTAATCTTTGCTCTCAAGGATGGGATGGGAATACAAGCTCATAGTGCTTGCTGACTCTATGTCCTTGCCCTTCCTTTAGTAACCTGGTGTCCATTTTTTTTTTTTTTTTTTTTTGGTATGCGGTCCTCTCACTGCTGTGGCCTCTCCTGTTGCGTAGCACAGGCTCCGGATGCGCAGGCTCAGCGGCCATGACTCACGGGCCCAGCTGCTCCACAGCATGTGGGATCTTCCCGGACCGGGACACAACCCATGTCCCCTGCATCGGCAGGCGGACTCCTAACCACTGCGCCAACAGGGAAGCCCTGGTGTCCATTTTTAAATGGTGGGGAAAATAGTTGTTTGCTTAGAGCTATCATGATGATGATGTGAAAAGAGTGTGATGGGGTAAATGAGCCAGGAAAAGATACAAAAATGGGCAAGATAATAGTTTGTGATTGCCTACTATAGAGGAAAGAATGAGATTCTTTATTTGCACAAATGTATAAAGGTTCTAAGATATTCTGTTTCTAGGTATTACTAATCTTTCATTGTGTTTTACTTGTATTGCTGCTTTTGAAAACAAGTAAATGATTTTTTGTTGTTGTTATTTGTCTTTGCTATTAATTGGCTGTGTAAATAAAAAAAGTATATTTTATAAAATATAATTATTTTACTTCATAGAGATTAGCAGTAAGGAACATTTCAAGTATTACACACAATAAAGAGAATCAGAGCAAATTTAATGCAGTAGCATTAAATTTAATACAGTAGCATGTTATAAAATGTCTTCATTGTTAATTTTCTGAAAGATATAGTACCAGATTATTACAAAATAAATTTATTTCTCAAATATAGGTATAATACAATATATATATATGTGTAATATAGGTTATGATGGGACATTATAAACTAATATTAAAATATAGATATTTAAGTATTTTATTTGTTTAATAAGCCAAAAATTGCAGTACCACTACCAAGTTACTTGATACTTGGGCTGTCCTTAAACCTTTGTAGAAACCTACCAGATTGTTTCACAAATATTTGTTAATTTACCTTTTCCTCCTGAAACTTCAGAGCTCTTATCAATGACAGAGTTTCTTCTTAAGAAACTCTAGTCGGGCTCTTCTGAACTCTCTTCTCAACTAGGTCCTGATTTGGGGTTTCCATGTCTATTTCTTCATTGTCCAATTTTAGCAAGAATCCTACTAAGTTTAGCCATCCTCAATATCTGATTGCTTATAATATTTGGTCATGGGTTTCCTCATCCTCCATCATCCCCCAGGTGATGTCTGATCACCCTGGCCTACCTTCTGCAAGAATTAAGTTAGGTCAGTTTAGCCAGAATCTCCCCTTACTCTGATGTTTCTTCTTAGTTATTTTCCATCCACTGATCCTCACCCTGCTCCTTGGTTATAAATTCCCACTTTTCCTTGTTATATTTGGAGTTGAACCCAATCTCTCTTCCCATTGCAAAACCCCATTGAAATTGTCCCTACACTTATTGTGATGGTCCTAAGTAAAGTCTGCCTTACTGTTCTTTAACAAATGTCATTGAATAATTGTTTTTCTTTAACATCAGTGTGCAAGGACTCTATAAGAAAGTCTCCCACCTTGTAGAGCTGTTTTGAATATTCAATGAGTTAGCATAAATAACATTTCCCAGCTTAACACCAGGCACCTAAGAAGCACTAAGTACCTTCTGTTGAAGGTAAAATTTTCAAGATGGTAAAATCATGGCTCTCCTCAAACATAAAATGAACACATCAAATACTTTTTTTAGCTCATTAATTAGTGAGGAAACATGAAAGATGGTGAAACTGGTTCAAATGAAAATGCGTTATAGAGATTTTTATTCATGACTAGACAAAATTTATTTGCATTTCTATGTACGAGAAACATTTACATTGTTAACAGTTTTCTACAACATAACCTCCATCCCTATACAGTTGTAAAAGAGCCCAGTTAGTATAAAAGATAATCTAAGGTGTACAGCCTTATAGAATCAGATAATCCTCAGAGGGTCCAGTAAACAACATTCACCAAATCACTCGAAAGGACAGCCAGGAATTTCATTTGCCATTTCCAAGTCAATTTACTTTTTATAACTGTTTGCCCATTTTTTCTTGAAAAAATTTAAGACAATTTTTTTCTTCTCCATAAGGTTTATTTATTTTCGAACGAATCTTTATACTCAGTACTTAGATATGCTTAGTAGTCTAAAAATGATGGTTTAAATAATTTATTAATTGCCACTCCCACTTATACAGCACTTTATTATATGCAAAAGAGCTTTCTCATGATTCCTGTCATCCGTTCAATTATCTCACATGGATCATTGAAAAAACAACAGTCACAACATTATTTTCAACTCAATTTAATAAATATTTAATGAGAAACTACCACATATTCTCTTAAATAAAGGGGAGAAAGTTAACTGCAGTGGCTTGATTGAGGTCTCTTCAATTTTCCTCCCTGATAATACACTGGGCTTTTCTTTTTTATCCTCTCATAATAATGTATCCATCATTACCATAGAAACACTTCCAGAGTTATAACTCTGTTTTTCATAGGGAGTTTCTAGTCTGAGTACCAAAGGACAATATAAAAATCATAACTACCTCCTATTAGTTTATAATGAAGCCTCACAATAGTCCTCTCAACAAGCTCCTGAAGCATAGATTCCTCCAAGAAATAGCACAAAGCAAAAGAAGACCGAGGGCAGTCATGAGATCATTTGCATTTAGAGGGACCCCATCTGCTGTTCCACTGTTTAGTCTCAGAGCCACTTTTCAATCCCATGCTCTTTATCAGCTGAACTTCTCTTCTCCTAATGAGTCAACACACTCTATATCCCTCAGGGATTTCACCCTTCAACCTGGCTTCAAAGTAGCAGAAATGCCATCTCTCTTGCTCTTCTCTTCTTTGCTCCTCCCAGTGATAAGATTTTTAGAAAGAAAAGGAAACAAATGTTACCAAATGCCCAGTACAGATTGAGGTGCTATGAATAAATGAGGTCCCAAATTGGGTACATTTCATAAAAGGAAGTATAGCTCATAGAAGGTAAGTAATTTATATATAATTAGTAAACTAAAAAGTGGCAGGGGTAGGATTCAATTTCAGGATCCAAGGTTTCCACAGAAGGTATAGTGCTAACAGCTTAGATTTTGGAGTTAAACAAAAAACCTCTATTCACATCAAGGTCAGCCACTCTCTGTGACTTTAAGGAGGTAACTTAACTTTCCATAATCACATGGATTTCTTCTAGAAATAGTATGTACATAATGAGGTCGTTTTCAGGATTAAATTAGATACTGCCTGAAAGGCAACTATTCAATAGTATTTTAACTTACAATATTTTTATCTTTAGTTAATGCTATCTGCCAAAACTTTTACTGCTAATCAATACCAAAAATCAAAGAGATAATAACAAACATGAAGAAGTTACAAAGGTCAAGCATTTTATGAAGTTCTTAAAGTCTTTAGCCTTGTAACTAGAAACATGTAAGTGCCTGCTTTCAACTTTTTTTAAGCAGGAGATAGAATTCACTAATCATTTCCATTTACAGCTCTCCACCCCAATTTTCTTCTAATTTCCTAACTTTCATCCTTCCATTAAGTGGCACTTAAACTCCATATTTTAAGAAATCTCCCTTCCTGGTCCCAGACCACTCACATGATCACTTAACTCAACCATGCAATTTTCATTTTTAAGGACGTGACCTCCATTTCAGTAGCCCATGGCTCCAAAGTGTTGATGAAATATTAATCATTCAATCCAAGAAAGAATTGGAGAATTTTATTTGAGCCAAATTTAAGGATTACAACCCAGGAAGAATATCTCAGAAAGCTCTGAGAACTGTTCTGCTCGTTAGAAGTCAAGACACAGTTTATGTAAGATTTTTGAGACAGAGGGCTGTACATCAAATGACAAATACTGACAGTTTACATAATCCAGATCTAAGCACCATCGTGGTGGGTTATGTGACCCATTACAAGATCAAGAAGTGTTGTTATTTTTTAAGGAGTTGTCTTGTTGATGTTGGGAAAATGTTACTCTTTATGGTTGACCAGCTATTCCTGCCTTTGAGGGAGGTTTGGTCGATGCATAATGCAGGTACAAAATACACAGTTGCGGGAGAGAGGAGGTCAAAGCACAGAGAATTTTTTCTGTTTAAATTTGTCTTTTCTTGCCATAAAATATGAATTTTATTTCAAGAAAGAAGGAAGAAGGAAGGAAGGAAGGAAGGAAAGAAGGAAGGAAAGAAGGAAGAATGATTTCTTGTGTATACAGTTCTCATTTTAGAGTTTAAAAAAGGTATATTTTTGGGCTTCCCTGGTGGCGCTAGTGGTTGAGAGTCCGCCTGCCGATGCAGGGGACAGGGGTTTGTGCCCCGGTCTGGGAAGATCCCATGTGCCACGGAGCGGCTGGGCCCGTGGGCCATGGCCGCTGAGCCTGCACATCCGCAGCCTGTGCTCTGCAACGGGAGAGGCCACAGCAGTGAGAGGTCCACGTACCGCAAAAAAAAAAAGTATATTTTTAACATTTCTTTTTATACACTCAGAGAGATCTTGCTTTTCTGTGCAAATGCTTAACCATGCTGGAAGAGGAAGAGATCATCTATGTTTGAATGGGCTCAATCTTTACGGTACCCCACATCAAAGTTGGATTTTTATAGGACCCATTTTCAATTTTCAGCATCTCATTCCATAGAATTCAGTCAATCCAGAGCTTTCAGATTGATTCGATCAGTAACTGGCCCATTCATTTGTTTCAGTTTATCAAGGATTCAAACTATGGCAGATATTCTTTTTCCACCACTGATTAAATCCTTTTATCACAGCAGTAATTTTTGACTGAGATTTATTGACCCCCCTCTCTTCCCTTAAAATAGGCAATTAGTAATCCCTTATTCAGACCTTCAATTCTACTTGTCACAAACTTACGTAAAAAGAGAAAAATTGACCCAAGTCTGGATGAGGACTAAAACTTTGTTCAAATTGTAATTTGCAAATCTTTTTTTGGAAAAAATGATTATCCTTGATAAAAATCTTAATTAATGTTCAAATAAATTTTAATGAGAATAAGACCACTTCTGAGAACTCAGTTATCCACTCCTTCAGTGGACTGTTAATCTTGGGAAGGGCCTAATGGCCAGTCTTGAAGCACTGTGTAATATTTCTTAACTAGATTCTTTTTCTTCTGTATAGAATAACAGTGGTTATCTAATCATCCCCTTTTCCTATTGTATCCCCCCCCCCCGCAAAAGTAAATCTTATTTTTAAACTGACCTGTTGAAAGTCTTTTCTCCTGCAGCCAGATTGTAATAAAATTTTGACATATGCACAGAAATAAATTGTCTAAAAAAAAATTCACCATGTCATTATTTTAAATTACTTTTTGTTTTTTTGTTTTTTAATTTAATTTAATTTATTTTTTAAATGTTTAACATCTTTATTGGAATATAATTGCTTTACAATGGTGTGTTAGTTTCTGCTTTATAACAAAGTGAATCAGTTATACATATACATATGTCCCCATATCTATTCCCTCTTGTGTCTCCCTCCCTCCCACCCTCCCTATCCCACCCCTCTAGGTGGGCACAAAGCACCGAGCTGATCTCCCTGTGCTATGTGGCTGTTTCCCACAAGCTATCTATTTTATGTTTGGTAGTGTAAAAGACAACCCTCAGAATGGGAGGAAATATTTGCAAATGAAGCAACTGACAAAGGATTAATCTCCAAAATTTACAAGCAGCTCATGCAGCTCAATATCAAAAGAACAAACAACCCAATCCATAAATGAGCAGAAGACCTAAATAGACATTTCTCCAAAGAAGATATACAGATTGCCAACAAACACATGAAAAAATGCTCAACATCATTAATCATTAGAGAAATTCAAATCAAAACTACAATGAGATATCATCTCACACTGGTCAGAATGGCCATCATCAAAAAATCTAGAAACAATAAATGCTGGAGAGGGTGTGGAGAAAAGGGAACCCTCTTGCACTGTTGGTGGGAATGTAAATTCATACTTTTTGTTTTATATTCATCTTTTGTCAGACCTGACTAGCTTTTAAATACTTTGATGGCAGAGGGTACAAAATCACTTTTTTTAAGTCCTGGTACCTAGCACAATATCTAGCCCATAGTAGATGTTTAACAGTTTTGCTGACTAAATGAAGATGGAACAAAAAGAGGGAGAAACAGGTAGAGAGGTAGGACATAAAGTAATATTAGGGAGGCTGTGGAAGTAAATGAAGTTGGTATCCCAGTGGGTTTCTGAGTCTCTATGATGTCATTCTAATACAACAGACCAAGAGTATAATGGAATATTAAGATGCAAGTCACCCAAGTTCTCTGCCTAAGAAGGTATGCAGAAAACATTTTGTTGGGTTAGTGGTTAAGATCTGGGATTCTGCTTTGTGATTTGGGCTAAGCTGGGTAACTGTTTGAAGTCTTTTTCCTCATGTGTTGAGTGATAATAGTAATGAGGTTTCTGCCCCACAGGGTTATTGTAACAATAAGAGTAAAGTATAAAAGGTCTAATATTGTCCTTGGCACATTGTATATCTAAGTCTAAATTTATGTTTAAATATTGATATAGACCTAGATATAGATATATAGATTGATTGATAGGTATAGATACCATTCATTACTAATAGTGCTATAATTATTACTTTAGAAATGAGGAAACTGAGTCAACATTAGGTTACCTCCCTGAGTCACAAACCTCTTTGACACCAAACTATGGAACACAAGTTTCTATAGTTTTGTTTTGTTTTGTTTTTTAATCTTAATGCATCAACAAAGCCCCAGAGGCCCACTATTTGAATGGAAAAAAAAAATCAATAGCTATAAATAAATTAATCAATCTGCATTCTTTATTACATGTCTATTAAAACCTCAGAAATCCCTTTCTGTACTTTTCAACTCTTACATCCTAAAATTGCTCTGGCACATTGCCAAATTTTACTTCCTGTGTCTCAGCCTCTCCCGGTCTTGCCTCTTTCTTCTTTTTCTCTACATCCTTCTTTTATTACGTCGATCTATTTATCAGGTTAGTTTACCTAGTTTCTAGCTCATAAAGCCCCACGCTAATATTTCTTGTTCTACTGCATAATGTTCCCTGTAATGAATTTGACACCTCCTACAGAGATCAAGTACTTCTCCAGACACATTCATTTGCCTTGTAAAAGTGTTTTGCATTTGCTTATTATTCAGAGTAGTCTTCTGAGTTTAGGACAATCTGAGACAACATTCACTGTTCATGTGAATGAACAGTGAACAAACAAACGAACAAACACTGTTCATGTTTGTTAAATTGCTATTTTTCAATAAGTTAAGATATTTACAACCAAGAAATATAACTGTGGTCTTTGGTGGGCTCTCATATTCCTGGTGGGCCTCTTATTTATGTTCAGCCATTTACACCCATGGAATCAAATGCCCTCTCCCTCAACCTCTATAAGTGTGCATTCACTGAGACTCTCTCAAACCTTATTTAATTTCTTTGTGTGTAAAATTGGTTCATATGTCTGAAACACATATTGTATGACCTTAAATATGTTGCAGCATATTAAAAATTATTTTTTAAGTTATAAAAAAGAACTAGAGCAACAGCAAAAACAAAGATTTGCTTCTCCCAAGGTAGAGTCTAATTCAGATGCAACAGCGAGATTGGATAAAGGTTTTCTATAAACATGAACTCCCACAAAGTACAGAAAACTTCTTTAAGTGTAGGTGAGTTCTGTTCATTGACTAAAAAATCCTGTGCATTACAAAGAACAGTGAGCTACAATCCTGAGTCATAAATAAGGAAATTTCCCAAGCTACTTTGTGATAAACTCATTTCTGATGTCATACACACTACTTGACACCAAATAAAACTTCTTTCATATCACAGTTAAACTGTAAATAATCTCTTCCTTGGTCTTCTGTATAAAGAGCTAAGAAGTCTAGCTGAACCCATGAGATGTCTTATAATCTCTGCGTTCAGTTATAGTCACAAGATACTGTGCTCTAGGGATTCATGCTGTCAGCAAGAGATTTCATTTAATTACATTATTGAATTCGATCGGGGGACTATATTTTGTCTGCCCCAAAACTGACACCTATTGAAAAGGTATAATTTACATATATAGAAGAACTAGCAAACTGTACATTACTATGGCTGTCAGTGTAAGTCTGGAACCCTGAAAGTTATGTCTACACAATAGGTCAAAATATGTAGAGTTTTAGGTAGTGAATTCTCAATTTCCAGAAGTGTTGACTGGTACACTGTGATTTGTTAATGTCCTCTTTACTCTCTTACTTTAAGAAATTCCCATATTATACAAATATTTCTTTTTTTTAATTTTCAATCTATACTTTCTGATATACTTACTAAGAAGAAAATATCCGAAATGCTTATTAAGCCTGTACTGTGAAAACATATTTCTGGTCATTTCTTATCTTTCACTCCTAATACCATAGCCAATGGCTTATAATTCTAATTCCTAGGAAGTATTGCTGGATTTTGTGGTCCCTGTGTAGATATATAACAATAGACATACAGTTAGTAGCAATATTCTTTAAGAACCTAGGAATTTGAATTCAGAAAATTTGAATTTTGTCCTGGTTATAGCATTTATAAGTTAAGGATCTTGGAAAAATCAAGTTGCTAGAGTCTGAATTTCCTCAGCTATTTTTGGACAGAACAAATGAGATACTGTATGAGAAAGTATTTTAGAAATTATACTGTGATACAGTGTTTGTAACTGTTGTTATGTTCAATATATAAGAAAAATAGGAATTATCCATTAGACTTTGATATCTTGAGTGTTTTTCTGTCAAATTAAGCACTCTCATCATGTATGTTTTTTGTTTGTTTGTTTGTTTGTTTTTGCGGTACGCAGGCCTCTCACTGTTGTGGCCTCTCCTGCTGCGGAGCGCAGGCTCCGGACGCGCAGGCCCAGCTGCCATGGCTCACGGGCCTAGCCACTCCGCGGCATTGTAGGATCTTCCTGGACCGGGGCACAAACCCGTGTCCCCTGCATTGGCAGGCGGACTCTCAACAACTGCGCCACCAGGGAAGCCCATCATTTATGTTTTTAATGGCATTTAAATGATAACACAAGAACAAGTGTGTGTACCACTGAAGATTTTGCTATTCAAAGTGTCAGCTAGTTCATAGTCCACACTAACAACCCAATCACAGGGCCAAGGAAGGGTTCTGTTCGTCATTAAGTATTTGACTTCATTTCAATCTGACCCAATTCACTTGACACTATCTGAACTCCAGGTGGCTAGTTAGTTGTGCAATTACAGTTCCACAGTTTTAGTTTAATACTTTGGACTCAATTTAGTTGTACAAAGAGAATGCAAGATCACCACATAGATTAGTTCTTTAAAGACTTTTGATCCTTTTGTATTTTAATAAATTTTCCAAATGCTATTATTGCTTCTCTTAAAGACTTGATTCCTGAAAGCATTTGCTCTTTACAAGCTTAATATTGCTGAAGAAAGCTGCAGAAAAATGTTCAATGGGAACACTAAGCTTTCATTCTCATAATCAACATAAGCTTTGAATCTTTATCAAACGTTTATCAACTGTTCATTACTTTCTATCCTTTAAGCTCATGCTGACTTCACCAGAGAACTCCTCATTGTAAAGTTTATATTCCTTTGTTTTGCTTTGGCAAACGCTTTATTAAGTGTCTTTTGACTTTTGGAGGAACTATTATTTTACACTTTTTTTTATATATGGATTTTTTCAGAGGTTCAGTGTTAGTTTTCTATTCAGCAACGTCCACATAAAACTAGTAAAGTTTATCACATAGGATGAAGTTCACAATTCATATTTCAGTTAAGTTACAATTTGCCTATAGTTAAATTCATCTCAAAAAGAATTTAGCATTGGTTGTTTTCCAGATGACTTTTAAACATTTATCTTTAATAATCTCCACGCTTATTTACGAAAATGATAATCGTCATATGATTTATATTTTATACTTTAAAAACTAAGTTATTGGTAGCAAAAATGGTAAAGTTTCTTTGAGTCAATATGCGTTGTGTTTATACATTTATTCATCCCCTTAATTGTTCAACAATGACTCATTTGAGATCTACTCTACACTACGAATAACGCTGACACTGTGCACAAAACCAAGGTATGTCTCCTGCCTTGAGAGGACTTGTGGTCTAGTGAGTAAGAGAAAGTGTTAAATATACAAAGGTAAGTGCCTTAGTGCATATGCCCTGTAAGAAATGACCAGCCCATGAGTTTCTCTGACACAGAGATTAGGGGGAGATTTCATAGGACTTGATATTTGAGCTGAATTATGAATAAAGCACAGGACCACCAGATGAAAAATGTTTAAAAAAAGGTAAATAAGGGAATAAATAAAATCTGGAAAGGTTATTACAGGCAGGAATATGCCACTGCCCTTTGAATATTACTGGTCCTGTCTTTTGCCTAGTAGGAATGAGTTAAAGCATTCCTCCATGTTTTGTTGTTTGTAACTCTCTGGAAAGCATATTTGTAGATCTGGTGTCTCACAGGAGCTTGTGTCCAGGGTGAAATCCTAACCATGGCTTACATTCAAACTCTTCCAGCTTCACAGATGCATAGTTTGAAATAATATTTCAGCTGCTTAAGAGAGTTGAAAAATTCAGAAGAAGCGTTCTCATTAATATAGTTTTAAAATTTTAATTATATTTATTATTTATAAAGTTATGGTATAGATTCACCTTATATGCTTTCCCAGTTGCTGTATACAAATTTATGTAATGTATTTTTGTCAGTAAGAGTAATTTGCTTTTTATTTTATTGTTGTTATTTGAGTATGCAATATAATTTCAAAGAGCAGTGTTACATATTATTTCTTTTTTGTGTTTGTGGGATACCAAATTTCAATCTCGAGCCCATATTATGAACTGTTATTTCCTAATAATTAATTTGTGTGGTAATTCCTAAGTGTTATGGACTAGATGTTTGCATCTACCCCAATTCATATGTTGAAGTTCTACCCAACCCCTCATATGATGGTATTAGTAGGAGGTGGGGCCTTTGGGAAGTAGTTTTAGATGAGGTCATGGGTATGGGTTCCTCAGGGTGGGAGTTGTGCTCTTATAAGAAAAGAACAGAGAGCTTGCTCTCTGTTTCTCTCCATCAAGTGAGGCTACAACAAGAAGGGAAGCACCATCTACAATATGGGAAGAGATCTCTCACCAGGAATGAAGTCAACCAACCAAAACCTTAATCTTGGATAGTCCAGCTTCCAGAACTGTGAGAAATGAATGTCTGTTGTTTAAGCCACGCAGTTCATGGTATGTTGTAACAGCAGCCTGAGCAGACTAAGAAGCAGACTAAGACAGTGAGTTTTAGCTTTGCATTTATGCATACTCAAAACTTATTCTTAGGCCAACTAGTAAGTAGTAAAATGCTGAGTGTACTTGAACTTAGATAAGCTTGCTACAGGTTTTCTACCAGTCACTAGTGGTTCTTCTTTTCAATGTGAGCTGCACTTCTAGTTTTTCAGAAGTGTCAGGAAATCTTATCTGAGCAAATAAAATAAAATTTGAATGAAATAGCATATTGGTCATGAGTTGTTTATAAATTTGTTTCCATTTTTGTGCAGATAATAAGGGCATTTCCATCTTTGATCTCTGTCGTTGCTTGGCTCAGGGTGACAACTGCTTAGCAATATCTGTCAGGGTTGTATTTCAAGGGTATTCTTGCATAGAACCTGAGCAGACTATGCTGGGATATGCAAGGTCCCATGGACACATGCCTTAAATACTTGTGTGAAAAGTGCACTTGTTGCTTGTTTGCACATCCTGTCATGATGTCAGTATCAAATCATTTTTATTTCCTCCCAAACTTTTCTACTTTTTAATGTTCTGTTTCTAATCATATGACTAAAAATAGATCTATAATGATGAAGACATTCATAATAAAAGTAAGGTTTCCTTGAAGAGGGTTATTTCTCCTCCTCTTAATAAAGTCAATACCTCAGCTGAACTTACATCCCTTTATCTCCCCAAAAGAAATGCCTAGAATAGCAGTCTTTAGGCATTCTGTATACAGGGGAATGTTCTATAGTCCGATATTACAGCTTCTTTTGGAATGTGCTCTGATATGCAGCACCACATACTTGGAGACAACTCAGAAAATGGTGAGGGGAGCAGGAAGCTGACATCCTTTCTTTTTCTTGGCCTTCAACTTCTCACCATGGGATGCTCTAAAATTAATATGACTCAATGTGACTACAGAGCTATGAAATTAATACATAAATTTACCTTAAGAAGAAAACGATCATTTGCTTTTCCCTCCTATGTGTTAGATGCTTCTATGGCTTTATTCCTATACCAGAATCCCTTTAAAATAAGTCTTACTATCCATTTTATATTTGTGGAGAAATCTATGCTAATTCCGGTATAGTTCCTTGCCCATGTTATTATGGCAGAATAAGGATTCCAACATTCTGTGTTTTCTCCAAAAAACATCTCTCTCAATTGGGCAATCATATAACTAGGCTACTATAATAATGAACTAGAAAATGATTTTACTTTAAAAATCAATGAAGAAACTGTGCAGTGAAGATTTTCAAAAGAAAAAGACTGAAGAAAAAATTTAATAAAACTGCTTATTCAAGGATATTTTTTCTACTAAATTTTAATATTTTTTTCTGATGCCATAATTCTTAGAAGAGCAAGACAGTTATTTCAATTTAGCCCAAATCTAATGAGTATCCATGATGTGCCTCTAACATTATGATAGATGATAAGTCCTATTGAATCAAAAGTGGAACTATGGGAAGCTACTGCAGCCTTCCCTCAAGACCCAAAACCCTGCGAAGAAGAAATAGCACATCAGGTGTGTGAGCCTGAAAAACGAAGTCACAGGTACTATTGAATATTATAAATAAGGGCCATGAAACTGTTACTTTTCTGAGACTTTTTTATAAAACAATCTCAGACATGATCCTTGTATCTGTGACTACAACAAGGGCAACCCAAATAGAATTCTACTCACCAAAACTTCTTAACCTCTAGTGTTATTTGCTGAAAGAATAAGTGCCAGAATCATGTAATTTTATTAATAAATTAGGATTTCCAGGAATTGTCCTAAAGCTTCCTTCTCAACAAAACATAAATTGTTTGATGTGGCAGCTCCCTCCATCCTATGTGGTCTGTGTGTCATATTCTCTAAAGCATTGTCTTTGTCACCCAGGCTAGTGTATATCTTCACTCACTTATTCCCTAACAAATGAGGGTTGAATGAATAGATTCTGTACCTTGGAATAATCATTGATCCTTTTGCTTTACAACTGACATCCAAATGATCAGAAATTCTTTTGATGCTACTTTTAAAATCTGTACAGAAACTGATTGCTACTTTTGCCTATATGCTTTGGAATAAGTCATGGTCTCTTGACTGGAAATTTTCCAATAACTTTCTAACCAACTTCCATCCTTTTACCTCCATCTACCTTATAGTCTATTCTCAACAAAATAGATTGTCAGCAATCCTCAGATCACTTCTGATTTACCTTCGTTGATTTCTTGCTTCACCAAGAGTCAAATCTGAAGGTTTTTCCATGGCCTACAAGCCTTGTATCATCATATCATTTTATCCTGCTATTTTTATGACCCATCTTTCATCACTCTTTTCCTCTATGATTTTGTTCTAGCCATGGTAAACTCCTTACTGTTTCTCAAACACACCTAACATTCTCATCTCAAAATCTTTACATATGGTCTTCCCTCTACTGAAACACCCTTCTCTCAGGTATTCAGGTAGCTCATTCCATCAATTTATTTATATGTTTAGCATGTCAGTCACCTTATCTGACTGAGAGCCTTCCTTGACTGTCCTATATAAAACACCAACTCTTATTCTTCCTTTAATTCCCTGACACCACTTGTTTTTCTTCATAACACTTAACTTGACCTGACATATTACATAATTATTATTTATTTATTATCTATCTTCCCCCATTATAATAGAAGCTTGCTGAAGACAGAGATATCTATTTTGTTTACTGTTTGGATTTTTTAGCATTGATAACACCTAGAATCGTGTGTGGTATATATTAATGACATATTTAGTATTGAATGGTGGTCAAGAGAGGTGCTGTACAGTTTTTCAAAATATGAGTACTGATGCACATTTTTACTTTAAATAAGGACATTTATCTAAAAGTGCTACCCCTTTCCTTATAAATTACTGTTTCCAAATAAAAGTCTAAAATCTGATGCAAAAATTATCTTTCAAACCAAGAGTTTTCTTGCAAATGCATTCTTGATCACACCCTAAAACAAGTCAACTTTGCTTGTGTGTTGAAAAGTATTCAGTATTATAGGTGTGAGTAAGACAAATAATAATAGTTTATTTAAAATAATTCCCTAAATAAATTTTCTTTGCAAAATATCTAACTTTTCTGCAAACATTAAAGAAGAACTTTTTTGTGTGTGTTCTGGTTAGCTCTCTGTGTAGCTATTTTGTAGATGTTTACTTGAACATTTCACATGGATAAATACTAACATATAAAGTAAAGGACCCTCTACTGTCTATGAGTCACTATGTCCAAGTTATTATCCTCCCAATTCAGTGTTGAGGAAATCCAAACTTGGGTTATTATTTTTTTTTTTAATAAATATCTAGAAGTTTGGAAACAAGTGGAATATAGCCCTCCCTCAAGTTTTCCAAATATTAATGAAAACATTCTTTTGCTCATAAAACTATAGGTGTATTTTGAACCGATTTCATATCAGTCTTTTATTTTGAATGCTCATAGCTTTGACTTTGACACAGGCTATAAGAAATACACTTTATAAGTCTCTTGCTCCCAAGTCTCTAAATTGCACATTCAGAAAAACTGGCTATTTCCACACAGAACATAGAGATTGAATGCAAGGCTATAATTCACTTTCAGGTTTTCTGCTGATGACATAAACCACCAGAGTTTGTTGGTTTATGAACAACAGCAGGACACAGAGATTGAATTATGGCTTGTGTCAGTGATGAGAGGTAAAGAACTGGCACGCACAACCAAAAGATAATAGTTTCATTCCATTTAAATTTGAGACATGGAAGAAATAAGATTTTTAAACATTTAAGAAAGAGTTCATCTCTGTAAAAGTTCATATTTTATAAAAGATAACTAGCAAGAACAGTTTAAGAAAATATCAAATCCATGCTCAAGAGAACATAAAATATAGAGATGATATAAGAATGTCCATAGGCAGATCTGGCATTTTACATAACTGAGATGTTTCTGAATCTGCTGAGAAAATTATCACTTCTTCCTTCTGGAAGTAGCACCTTACAAAGCATTATATTAGCTCATTCGTGGCCCTGGCTTCTGAAAGTGCTGTACTTATTAACAGTGTAAGAAGATATTTCCTTTTTACTTCCTAATATCTTTTGAGAGGAAGAAGAGAAGAGAGGCACAGGCAGAATAAGTAGAAACCATAATATATTATTTTATAAGGGTAGCCATTAAAGTAAATTCTGATAGATAGCGTTATTTTCCAAGATTCCTCAGTGGTTCAGGTGCCAAGTTTTTAACAGTCAGCTCTGCTACTAAGCTTCTAAAAGCAGTCATAGGTAAAGAGAGTGTCTCAATTTGGTTTTCCTAGGGTCAATGCCTGAAGTAAGGGTTCTAGGGTTAGTATTTTCTTTGGGAGGGATGGGGAACATGGACAGTGCAAAAAAACAGTATTACAGAAAAGAGAAGGCTACTACTAAAGGGGTGAGTTATTTAACCATTTACCTCAGTAGCTACTGGAGCTTAGTCCCACAGGGAAACTCTGAGCAACACTACAAAAAATGCTCCCACATTACTTATCCCTCGGGAGGGGTGAGGTAGATGAATTAATTACATCCTACAGTCATTGGTTGAATAGTGCCCAGGGTGGAGGTAGGCTGCATCAATGCGGGAAAAAAGTACCAGTCTTAGAAGAACAAATACTGGCAGTTAGAGGTCAAGGTCAGAACACTACTGACCAGGCACTACCTGTGTCTGTTGTAGAGGGAATTGTTGGGGACATTGCCACCAAGACTGGGGGGTGGGAGGGCAGCGTAGCTTGACTTCTTAGTTCTTTCACTCATCAGAAATGCAACTGTGAGCAAGTCCCAATTTCTCTTTATTTCTGCAAAAGAAATGGTTGCAGCAGATAATTTTTAAAGACTCTCCCCTTGCAATATTTCAGACTTGGAATTTCCCATGATATTAGATGATTAACTACTTTAGGACCTAGACCATATCTTGAGGCTCCAAAGCCCAGCTTAGCGACTACCATATGACTCCCCACACCCCACATGCCCTTCTCACTTCTTCCTCTTCATATGAGTAATGGCACCAGCATCCACCCATGTTTAAAATTATTTTTACCTATGAATATATCATCATAATAGCTTTATGAATTTTTACTATTCCCATTTTACAGATGAAAGAACTGAGGTAGTGAGAAGGTTAAGTGCTTTGGCAAAGACTGAACAACAAATAAGCAGCAGATTCAAAACAGGAAACTCTAGGTTTCCTAGGTGTTATGGGGGGGTGACAAGCTCTACTCAAAGATTATGGAAATATGAAACTGAATTGTCATGGAACCAATAGTTAATAAATCAATGAAAATATATAGAGAGTCAACTTGAAGGAAAAGAAGGACTTCCAGTCTAATTCCATTTGTTAATAAAATCAATAGCTCCAGAGGTGATTGAATGTATTCATGACTTTAAAGAAATATTTATGTTTTATCCAAAGAGATGTTGGCAAGTAACAGAAGCACAGAAAAGAGGTTAAGAGAAAGCAAAATATATTGACAAGCCTTTTTCAAGTGTTCAATATGTAAGAAGGAACTCTAACTCAGAAACAAGAATATTGCATTTATCAAGAAAATATAATCTTTTAAGGGAGTTTCACATTTCCAATTTTAGCAAAATTAGATTATTCAATTCTTGGCACTCTGATTCTGTGTTCACCAATCAATCTTCTAAATTATTGTTATTGTTTTCTTTAACTAATATTAATATAAACATCAATAGTCTCATCTATGCATTATCTCAAGTCCTTTTAGCCACCCCATGTGGTAGGTACTTACTAAGTCCATTTTGCAGATTAGAAACAGAAGCTCAAAAATGGCACTTTGTTAATTTTGTTACACTCTTTTATTCCCCATACACTTTCATGTAGAGAAATGTGCCCCCTAGTGAGATTGAGAAGCCAGATAGTTCTTGATACAAATTAACACACTTACATTCTATTTTATAACAAATATTCGGTGTTTTGTGATCAGTTGCCTGCACACCAAATGGAGTCAAGACCTGGACTTGGACAAATTGGGGAATAAGAACTAGAATACCATGATGACATCAGTTACAGTCAGCCATCTTTCACTGAATGACATCCCTGACCCCACACATCTTTTAAAATTGTCACACAACATAAGCTTTCCAAAGCCAGACTTAAAATTGTCACACAACATAAGCCTTCCAAAGCCAGAATTTTCTGAAATAGACAATAATGCAGCCCAGGAAAAAAAGAAGGTGAAGTTGAAGAATGCAAAGTACAAGGGTTAAAGTAAGTTAGGGAGAAAGGGAATTTTTGGCTTCTGTGTTAAATAATAAACACTGTGATGCAAAAGAAGAGCTGTAATGTGTAGGGTTACCCCCAAAAATACAGGGCATCCAGTTAAATTTTAATTTCAGATAAACAATGGATAACTTTTTAGTATAAGCATATCCCAAATATTGCTCGTAACCACCCTATGAGTGTCCACTATTACCATTTGTAACAATGAATATTTTTTAAACATTCATTGTTTATTTACAAATAAAATTTAACTGTTAAATCTGGAATGGAGAATGGGTTAAAAGCACACCTGTATAGAAATGTGTAGATAAACAACTCAGTTGATGGATATGAAGGTGGGTTTCTGGTGGAAATCCAAGAATCATTATTTATTTATTTATTTTTTTTTTTGAATTTTTGAATTTTATATTATTTATTTTTTTTATACAGCAGGTTCTTATTAGTAATCTATTTTATACGTATTAGTGTTTTATATCAATCCCAATCTCCCAATTCATCCCACCACCACCATCTCCCCCTCTGCTTTCCGCCCTTCATGTCCATACGTTTGTTCTCTATATCTGTGTCACTATTTCTGCCCTGCAAACTAGTTCATCTGTACCATTTTTCTAGGTTCTACATATATGCGTTAATATACAATATTTTTTTTCTCTCTCTGATTTACTTCACTCTGTATGACAGTCTCTAGATCTATCCACGTCTCTACAAATGACCCTGTTTCATTTCTTTTTATGACTGAGTAGTATTCCATTGTATATATGTACCACATCTTCTTTATCCATTCATCTGTCAATGGGAATTTAGGTTGCTTCCATGACCTGGCTATTGTAAATAGTGTTGCAATGAACATTGGGCCTCACGTGTATTTTTGAATTATGGTTTTCTCTGGGTATATGCCCAGTAGTGGGATTGCTTGGTCATATGGTAATTCTAATTTTAGATTCTTAAGGAACCTCCAGAGTGTTCTCTATAGTGGCTGTATCAATTTACATTCCCACCAACAGTGCAAGAGGGTTCCCTTTTCTCCACACACTCTCCAATATTAGTTGTTTGTAGATTTTCTGATGATTCCCATTCTGACTGGTGTGAGGTGATACCTCATTGTAGTTTTGATTCACATTTCCTAATAAGTAGTGATGTTGAGTAGCTTTTCATGTGCCTCTTGGTCATCTGTATGTCTTCTTTGGAGAAATGTCTATTTAGGTCTTCTGCCCATTTTTGGATTGGGTTGTTTGCTTTTTAATATTGAGCTGCATGAGCTGTTTATATATTTTGGAGATTAATCCTTTGTCCGTTTGCAAATACTTTCTCCCATTCTGAGGGGTGTCCTTTCATCTTGTTTATGGTTTCCTTTGCTGTGCAAAAGCTTTTAAGTTTCATTAGGTCCCATTTGTTTATTTTTATTTTTATTTCCATTACTCTAGGATGTGGATCAAAAAATATCTTGCTGTGATTTATGTCAAAGAGTGTTCTTCCTATGTTGTCCTCTAAGAATTGTATAGTGTCCGGTCTTACATTTAGGTCTTTAATCCATTTTGAGTTTATTTTTGTGTATGGTGTTAGGGAGAGTTCTAATTTCATTCTTTTACATGTAGCTGTCCAGTTTTCCCAGCACCACTTATTGAAGGGACTGTCTTTTCTCCATTGTATATCCTTGTCTCCTTTGTCATAGATTACATTACCATAGGTTCGTAGGTTTATCTCTGGGCTTTCTATCCTCTTCCATTGATCTGTATTTCTGTTTTTGTGCCAGTATCATATTGTCTTTATTACTGTAGCTTTGTAGTATAGTCTAAAGAAGAATCATTATAATTTAAATTTGTGAGGCTATGTAAAGGCAATACCATATAGTGCAGTATTTCTGAGCATCTTTAGGCTTTGGAGACAGGCCTAGACTTGAGTTCTGGCTCATCCAACACAATCTTACTTGTGTGACCTTGGGCAAGTCGCCTACCTTTTTGAGTTTCAATCTCTTTATATCAAGAAATGGAGATAATAATCTCTTGGTGTTTTATGGGAATTAAATGAAATAATGAACACAAAATAACTTTTAAAATACTATTGGGTAAAACATCTGCAGGAATCTACTTGACACTGTTACTAATGGGCTACTTATTTTTTTTAGCACATCTGAGAATAAATAAATTAAAAACATGCCAATAAAGTACATTGTTAAAAACTGCAGGTAGAATACACACTCAACATCAAATCCTTGGTACAGGTAAAAAAGAAAATATCTAAGAGACTGAGAGTTGGAAGGTAGAGACTTTTATGTGTCATTTTATACCTTAATATAGTGGGAAATTTTTTATTTTTATTTTTTACTCTGTACTTGTACTGTTTATTGAAAATGTTGAACAAGAAGCCATCTAGGTGTCTCTGTTGAACTTCAATGCCAGGCTTTCTTATAATCAGTACTGAGATTAGTTTTATTTTAGAGAACTCTTAGGGGCAGAACAGAGCACATGAGATTCAGGGACAAGCATAGGTTACAGCTTCTCTGATATTTAAGTGCCTGAAATAGAAACAGAGAAACCAGAATAGCTACAAGTTGTGCTGTTTGCCCCATCACTGTATTTGTCACAAGGGAGTCCAATCTGATGACCTCCTTCCTAATAGTACTGTCCTCCCCTCAGTGACATATTGGCTCTCCAGAGTTTTATCAGCAGTAAAATAACCAGAGTTCATTATATAACTCTTATTCCCAAAGAAGGAGCATTCTATGTTATTGACAACATCAGCAGGTTAATTAAGAATTCTGCCCATGATAATGTTAAGCAAGTTGGCATATTTTCAATATCAACTGTCATTACTCAAGCAAAAAGCATAACAGATCTTTGTTCAATAATACTCAGATATGTCATGGATTGGTGCAGGACACTTAATATCTACTCCAAAAAAAAATCTAGTATTGGAAAACTATGCTTTCTAGACCACTGTTTAAAAAATTACGAGCTAGTCAATGGATATTACATTGAAGAATGATACTTTCATTTAACTGTAGTTTAAAAAACAATGAGAAAAATAAAATGCAGTCAGTACACTATAGTGTACTGAAATGGAAACTCAGCTTCAAGTCCAGATTCTACCACTGATAACATGATGGTATGAAAATATCTGGCTCTCGGGTTTGGGGGGATTTGGGGAACCTGGGAAGGAAAGTTTCTCAGTGTTTTAGTTGTTCAAAGTTTTGAAGTTAGATGGAAATTGTTTTTGTTTGTTTGTTTGTTTGTTTTGTGCGGTACGCGGGCCTCTCACCGCTGTGGCCTCTCCCGTTGCGGAGCACAGGCTCCGGACGCGCAGGCTCAGCGGCCATGGCTCACAGGGCCAGCCGCTCCGCGGCATGTGGGATCTTCCCAGACCGGGGCACGAACCCGCGTCCCCTGCATCAGCAGGCTGACTCTCAACCACTGCTCCACCAGGGAAGCCCTGGAAGTCTTTTTAGACTGTATACTTAATTTTTAAAAATTTAGTCTATATTTATTGTATATCATGTACCATTGTAAATATAGTACTCATTCTCAAGTAGCTTTTGTCTGGTGAAGAAGATGGATAAGTATGAAAATATTACAGTGACTCTTTCATTTCTTGACAAAAAGAATGTATATTGATTTCCTACTATGAGCCAGATATTATTCTTCTAAGTGCTAGGCTTAGAGCTGTAAGTGGGAAAGATAAGATTCTTGACTCAATAAACTTTATATTTTATTGGTGCTACAGGCTGGTATAGACATTTTTCTTAAGTAAAATAAGTTTTAAAATAATTTCATTTAGTAATGGATATTCATATAATAATATAAATTCAGAGTGCCTGAGTAGAGTAGGCATTCTAGTTTACGAGAGATGATTTGTAAAGGCATTTAGATGAAGAAGCAAAGACCTAAATAATAAAACGGAACATGCCATAACTAGAATCAATAGGAAAATTGTGTAGGAAAAGAGCACATCCAGTGCAAAGGCCTAGAGGTAGACTATGCTGGATATGTTTGAAGGAAAGAGCCCAATTAGTTTAGAATCATGAGTGAAGGCATAGAGGGCTTTGATATGAGATCAGAGAAGTGAGCCAGCTCCTGTAAGATCTCAAAGGCTTTGCTAGAAAGTTTGGATGATTTTCCTAAGTATAAATGAAGGTCATTGGAAGGTTTAAGTAATCAAGTAACATGATTATGTTCTTAAGTGATTGCTCTGGAGGCTGTACAGAGAGCCAACTTTAAAGGGAAAGAATAAAAGCATGGAGATCGTTTAGAAGGAAACTGCAGCTGTCCAAGCAAGACACAATAATGTGGTTTGGGCTTGAGTGGAGGCAACAGGGATGGAAAGAAGTGGACAATGTGGAGAAATATATTTGAGGTTGAATTTGAGGAATAATGGTGAGGGAAGATTCAAGGAGTTTTGGTTAAACAAACTGGGTGGATAATGGTTATTAAGATGGGAAACAGTGGTGATAGGACAGATTTGAGGGATACTTGACAATTATTTGGGGGTTTGGATAATTTTAATTTATCTCAGAAATCTAAGTAGTGATGTCAAGTTAGTAGTTGGAGATATAAGGCTGGGGGGTTCAAAGGACCAATAGTGACTAAAGACATAAATTTGATAGATATGTTTATAAATACATTCATAACAAGAGGATTTGAATATTTAGCCAATATTTACAAAGTCAGTAGTACAAATAGAGAAAAGAAGGTGCTCTGTGACCAAAGCCTTGCATAAAACCAAATATTTAGAGGTTTATTAGAAGAGGAAAAGAAAATAATCTGAGATGGAGCTGAGGGAGAAATATTAAATATGGCAATCTAGAAGTTATTAGTTGACCTCTACAACACTCATTTCTGTGGAGTTGTGGGAAGAAAAGACTGTTTGAGTTGAATATTTAAAATGATATCAGGGAAAGTATGATAGAGGAGCAAAAATAATTATACACTACAATGTTCTTCTTATGTAACCTAGACATAGTCCTCCTTGTGGCACTTGACTCTGTGATAATGAAATTAATTTGGGAAGAAAAATCAAGACTACAGGAGGTGAGAAAAAGGAGGTAGTAAATGAATATTAATTAGTTTTTTTAAGAAATCTGGTAATGAAGGGGAAAGGGATATTCTAGTTTAAGAGACTAGCAGAGTAAAGGAAATGTTCTAATAGGATTGTGAAGAATTCATCAGGCTTGTGTGTAAAGTTACAGGAACTCCGATAATCCCATTGGCAGGCACCATCATTTCTTGCCTGAACAGCTATAAAAACTTCTTGATTGATCTCCCTGCATCCATTCTTCCTTCTTCCCAATCAATTATCTAAAATGTAGCCAGCAATTATCTTCAAATCTTATAATGTCATTCATCTTATCACCTTTATGTAAGGATTAAGTCCAAAGACATTAACATAGCTGATGGGACATTGCTAATCTTTTAGATTCTTTAGATCTTAGTAACTCTATCATCCCTCTGAGAGTAATTTCCTGATTCATGAACTCAGTTATGACTTTTACCTTTATGTTTCTCAAAATGCTGTGTATTTCTTCATTTCTCTTATAATGATCACCACTTATTTTTTCTTTAATTGCCTAGCCTCACTAAAAGTTGTGAGCCCGTAAGTTTTATCAGAGCAGGGACCATGTCTATTTTATATAGACAGCTAACACAGAACAAGTAATCTAGGTAAACATGTGTTCAATGAATGAATGAATGATGAAATCCCAAGTACAAGGATGGGTTTATGATGTAAGACGGAGGAGCATGAAAGTCAAGGCAGAATTGGGAGGATGTAAGATCCAGGTCCAAGGGAACAAAGTGGGCAAAGGTGAATAAACATGAGGTACAGAGCACAGAAATACAATTCTCTTATCTAGAGGGTAATTCTCCCTTATTCCAGTCATATGGAGAACTCCTACTTACCCTTTAAAACCTAAACTGAGAAGATTTTCACAACCCCACACTCCTCATCTCCACCCAGATATAAGTACGCAGTCATTTTATCTTTAACTATACATAGTTTTAAAATTGTACTGATGAACTTATTACATTATATTGTAATTTATCAATAAATTAAACCTTAGGGCAAAGATTGTAACCTATTCATCTCTGTATGTCCACTACCTCACACAGACCTAGTCTAGTGTGAGAATTCTGTGAATTGAACTGCCTGACCATTCTTAATACAAAGAAAAAAACTTGATTATATGTCGAAAATGGGAGGGCAGGGCAAAGGTGGAGTATTCAAAGACAGTAGAAGCAACATGGGTAGACTAAGGGAAATAATTCAGACTGAGAAGGACAAATACCATATGATTTTACTTATATGTGGAATCTAAAAACCGAACAAATGAACAAACATAATAAAACAGAAGCAGAGTAATAGATACAGAGAACAAACAGGCAGTTGCCAGAGAGGAGGGATGTTTGCAGATGAGAGAGATAGGTGAGGGAGATTAAGATGTAGAGTCTTTCAGTTACAACATAACTGAGTCACAGATATTAAACGTACAGTGTGGGAAATATAATCAATTACTATGTAATATCTTTGTATGATGACAGATGGTAACTAGACTTATTGTGGTGATGATTTTGAAATGAATAGAAATATAGAATCACGATTTTGTTTACCAAGACCTAACACATTGTTGTAGATCAATTATACTTCAAAAACAGACAAACAAACCCATAAAGAAAAGATCAGATTTGTGGTTACCAGAGGAGGGAAATGGTAGGAGGGGGAATTGGATGAAGGTGGTCAAAAAGTACAAACTTCCACTTATAAGATAAATAAGGTTTATTGATGTAATGTACATGATAAATAAAATTAACATTAGTGCATGTTATATATAGAACTTATGAACTTAAATCCTATGAATTGTCATCATAAGCAAAATTTTTTCTTTTGTATCTCTATGAGATGATGATGTTCACTAAACTTATTGTGGTAAACATTTCATGATGTGTGTAAGTCAAATCATTATTCTATATACCTTAAACTTATACAGCGCTGTATATCAATTATATCTCAATAAAACTGGAAGATAAGTAAATAGAATAGAATAGAAGCAGTTAGTTACTAACTATTGTTCTTTAGAGTATGCTAAGTAATCAACTAGGGATTAATAAAAGAATTGATGAGCAATAGCAAATGAAGTTGGGGTCAAATATTATGACTGTGCAATAGAATAAAAAGAGCTAGTTTTATTCACTAACACTTTATTGAGCAATACAATTCATGACATTAACTTAGGTACCAAAGATGAATAATAAATAACATAGTCTCTGTTTAGAAATTCACAGACAGTTTCATGACGTCCACCCACAAACACAGCAGGTATAGGAGAAACAGTAGTTAGTAGAGTTTCACAAATACATGTCTTATTAAGGTTACTTAGGATTGCTTAGGATGAGGGACCTTCTGCTGCTAGGAAAACTATGATTAGGAAGACTGGCTATGGCATTTGGGATTGATAAGGAGGCATGGAAATTGAGATAGAAAATTGTATGCCATATGAGTAGAGAGGGATAAAAAAAGAGGGGATACCGAGCAGGGTCAATAGAAGTAAGAAAACAGCATAGGAGATTATGGCTCAAGAGGGAATTTTTAAACAGATTTTTAAATTCTTAGCCTTCATGTTTAAGTCTGGTTAAAAAAAATGTTGTTAAAGAAAAAGTTGTTACAAACACTGCAGGGTCTCCAATATGTTATCTTACTGAAGAAAACAGGGATGGTCAAAAAAAAAAAAAAAGACTTTGCGGAAAGCTTTTGGGCAACCATTATATGTGACAATAATGGAAACAAAATAGAATATATTCACTGATGTGAAATGACAAGTACAGATGGACACAAAAATAGTTGCTTTGCAGCTTTGAATCTAAACTTACTGTTCAGTTGTTTTGAAAGTGTTTAAATCAAGTATACCATTTTCAAAAATCTACAGAGCAGTGGCAGGGATATATTATAGATCCAGAAAATGGTTTCAGAAAAATCAAGATATTATTACTAGAGTCAAAGATTTTTGGAGATGTTTTTGGAAAAATGTAAGCTTTCATTATGTTTCCTATCTGAAGTACATATACAATTTTTGTTAAATGGATGAAGAAAATATATGAACCATCCATGGTATCAAACTTTCATCGAATGTAAATTAAAAAGAGGTAGATAGGTGAGTAACAATTCAGCCTGTGGACACTTGGATCATTTACCTGCTAAAGTATATAATTATAGAATGTTAATACAAAAATTAATGTATTAGAAGGGCATACTGATATCTCAACTCTTCTGTGCTTTGCTTTTCTCTGTAACTTTCAGTACAGTTAGCATGATAAGATTGAAAGCATTTTGGACATGAATGTAATGTTGTAAATAGTGATTTAGTGGTCACTTGGAGTTTTCAAAATATTTCTGTTGGAAAAAAAAAAAAAGAAGAAAAGGATTCAACCGTGTTTGTCATACATAGGATAACTCCACACATAAATCACGCTGAGTGTTCTGAATAAGAAAGTGGGAAGATAGGGTGTGATTTTAGGCTGGAACTCAAATCTCCATTTTTCAATAGGTTATAGAAAAGTGTATTCCAACCCTGATATTGAAGAAGGGCAATTTTAGGGAGCTGGCATGCAGGCTAGGGATGATGATAAGTTTACCAGATTTTAGCTCAGATAGGATTCTGTAGAACAATACAGAGGCTGTGCTCATCATGAATGGTCAATAATTTAATCACTAAGGCTTAGGTAATGGAAGCTTCCACAAAGACATCTCTAACCAAAAGGGTCCAGAGAACTTCTGTGTTGCTGTCCATGTGAAGTTACTGAGACGGCCACATGCCTAGAGGAGGCATGGAAGCTCTGTGTCTCTTCCCCCATAACTTGCCTATGCATCTTTTCCATTTGGCTCTTCTGAGTTGTATCTTTTTATAATAAACTGCTAATCTAGCAAGCTAACAGTTTTTCTGAGTTCAGTGCATCATTCTAGCAAATTACCTAACCCAAGGAGGGGGTCATGGGAACTACTGATTTATAGCCGGTTGGTCATAAATACAGGTGACAACCTGGAATTGCGATTGGTATCTGAAGTGGTGGGAGGCAGTCTTATGGAACTGAGCTCTTACTCTGTAGGCCCTGTGCTAACTCCAGGTACTTAATGTCAGTCACAGTTGCTGGGTATTAGTCGGGTTTATGAGTAGAAGAGAAACAGGGGAGTGTTTTCCTTTAGCAGACATGTAAACTCTTCCAAAATTGAAACTTTATGAGCCATTATGGTGACATAGAAAAAGGGCAGAGTCTCAGAAGACTGGAGATATTGGAGTTTAGGCGGTTGCTATAGAACACTTAAGGAAGAGACTCAGAAAAGGGATGATATAATGAAGGTCTCAGTAAAATTGAAGAGAAGGCAAAATAATCTGCATGAGTATGTGGAATAGTGGAAAGTTAGGAGATGGAGAAAAAGGGAAGTTTTAGTGTTCAAAATAATCCAATTTAAGTAATGACAGACCTACAAGTGTTGCTAAAATGGGCTTCCAAAAGGGAGTAGAATCCATACTTTTAAAAAAATTAAATTAAGCTGTTAAATGGGGGAAACAATAGCCCAAAGATTAAATTTCAGAGAAATCTCAAGGAAATCTCAAAGACCTACAGGCCTCTGAACTACTGTTGGGTGACCATGCCACATCTTTCACAACCAAGTTTATCACATTCTTTAGGGGTGTGTGTGCTGTTGTTTGTATGTCTATGAGGGGAGATGCAAGGTTGTTGGAAGAAGATAAGAGGGGGAAACGGTTACTAAATTCATTATATATTTTAATTTGCAATCTTTCTTTGCTTAACCATATTTTACTGTTACAAAATTTTAAAAAACTTACTTTTTACACTAGTAGTAGTCTCTCATGGGCATACCTTAAGGAGGTTAAAACAATAGAATTATAACTTCGGCACAAAGCAAATTTAGTAAGCACTCATTGTATTTAAGTATCAACCTCTGTAAAAATATCTTTATGAAACACCAGTTCAAAGGACAATCCCTTTTCCATAGAACTCATTACTGTAGCACTTACTAATCACTTCTATATTAGGTAGCATGAAAAAATCTTGTAGTCAATTCTTGAAATCAGGGTAGAAATTAACTAAATACTTGAGATTACTTTAACATTTCAAATTTTACAGTGCTCTAAACTTTTGTGGGAATTACATCCTTAATTCTCAAATTTTGGAGTCAAACAGACCTAGGTTCAAATCTCAGCTCAGTCATTTACTATGTTACAGTTAAGATTTATTTTCTTTGTTCATTTATACCTAAGCATTCTGGATAAAGATATTTTGTCAATTTAGTTTCTTAAATATAGGATTTATTAGAAAATCAACTTCATCTGACTTAAAAATAAGGGAATGTATTGATTTATGTAATAAGAGATTTCAGAAGTAAGGCCAACTTTAGAGTTTGGTGGATCCAATGATCCAATAATGTTACAGAGAACGGTTTAGGTATATCTCTTCATTCTGTGTTTCATGTATAAAAAAATGATAATTAATGGTTTTCAGACCAATCACATGATTCCTAATCCAGATGAAGAGAGAGGTCGGTGAGGAAAGCACACCTTTTCATTAACCATCGATGAAAAATCTCAAGCTTTATTGGACCAAGGAGGGGGACAGTCAATCCAAAATTATAAATCTTCTACATAATGCTGGAGGTAATGTTTCCCAAAGGAAAATCTAGGTGTTGTTAGAAGTACAAAAGAAGCAAGAAATGCTAAATTCAATGACATCAATAAATTTTCACTTCCCCTAACTACTTCAAAAGGTTTTTCCAAAGATTATTTCTGTCTTGTTCAATTTTACAACATAATACAGAGATTGGCACATAATACATGTTCAATTAAAATTGAATGAATTAAAAGTTTTTTGTTAGAATTAAATGAATAAAGTATCTAATATATAGGCCATAAACTCTGCATATATTTGTTTCTTTTCAGTTTACATGTAAAGACATTGAGTTTCAGAAATATTAAGCAGTTTTCCCAATATGACATATTTAAGTAGCAATGCTGAGGTGAAAATCCAAGTTTATACATTCAAAGATGATAATTCCCAATTTTTAGAATATGAGAACCCCTTTGCATTGTAAAAAATATAAATCATACCTATTCATATGATGAGATGTATTCTTGACATCTTTGATTATATACAAAATAAAAAGTAACTGTTTTTATTAACACTTTTTGAGAGAATATGTATACCTAATAATCATAGCAGAATTTATAAGTCGTTCTTAATTATTCTTGTGTCAAAGTTATGCTCATTAATGTGTGTATATGTATGTACACATAGATATGTACATAGGTGTGGATTATAAAAACTATGTCCTTACACAAGCAAGGACAAGTATTACACAAGTTTATACAAGTATTACACAAGTTTATAAACTGATTTATAAATTTGAAGTGTATGTGTATGTTAAAGGAATATTAATTAATGATTGGAGAAGATAGGAATTCTCAGATCTTTACAATGTAATGTAATATGTGAGGTTTGTAATCAAAGGATTGGAAATCACTATCCAAAATCATTATTATTTTAACTACTTGTACCTGTGCCTTTGACATAATACCCATATAAAAACAAATGTATATATAAACACATTTAAAACTCTACAATTTCTGATTTATAAATGTACATACAAGTACACTTTTAAATATTTACATGAAAAGAAAAGTCAAAAAAATTTACTCTTTCGACTGAACTATATCAAAGATCCAACTACACTGAAATGGTTTTTTCTAAAAAAGAGAACTAGAACCATCCACTTTTTACTTAGATATTTACTGTAATTTAAATAGTCTTAAATAGTCCTTGCATATTTCTCTGCATCTTTCTGAGTAGCATCTGTCCCACACCTATGGCCACATATAATGCTCAGTGTATCAATGACTGATATTTGAGACATATTTTATGATTGTTGTAAGTAGATTCTTATTGTCTTAAGCTATTATCACCACCAAATTTGACATGGATTAAATAGGAAGAATCCCTTAAAAAATTTACTTTCAGGGTCAAAATAAATGACTGATGTCAGCATATTCAATCAAATGAATGGCTTATTACAGTGGTTCTCAAGTGGAGGTGATCTTGTCCCCCAGGCTATATTTGGGACCATCTGGAGGCATATTTGGTGGTCACAATTGGAGTATATTACTGTAATCTAGTAGGCAGAGGCCAGGGAAGATGCCAAACACCCTAAAATGTATAAGACAGACTCTTACAACAAAGAATTATCTGGTTCAGAATATCAATAGCGCTGAGAAACCCTTGTTTACTGCATTATTCTACTTTAAAACTCTGAAATGACTACTTAACTTTTCTGTGAAAATAAGAGTAAAAATAACTAACATCAGTCTTACATGGATTTAGAATTCATTAGGAAGAAATGGTGACATGATATTCAGAGAAGAAAAAAATCTAAAATTTGTGCATCTATGTTTCTATGTATACATACACGTTTATAAGTATAGTTTGAAAAAGGAACACATTTCACTACAGAGTGTATACTTTTTGTTAAACTTATTTACCAGTGATTATGTTCAGTCAAGAAATATTAATTTGTAGGACAGAGTCAAGAATTCCGCGATGTATATTGGAAGTTAGAACTTTGCAAATATTGTAGACTTTGATCTGAGTGAACTACTGCAGAAAGGCACTTTTGTTAAGATACAGTTGTCTTTTAAATTGCTAAAAATCATTGAAGAGATAACTACAAATCTGCTCTTCCATCAAGTGCCAGTTGCAGAGCCTTTTTTTAGACATAAACACAGATAACATGAAGAATAATATATATCTCAAGGGATATTATAATTCCTTCAAGGGTGCATATAATGTCATAAATTGTAGGAGCAAACTCAAACCGTTTAGTCATAGGAACCCTGAGATGAAATTACAGCTTTTATAATCCTCTGTGAAGATATTCTTTTGGTATAATGGAAATTGTAGTCGTTTAGAAATACTCTGCTCCCTTGGCCCCAGAAAAGTACAATGGTCATTTGAAGATTGAAAAACACTAAGCAGGTGTCTGAGAAGTGAGTTGAACTGATCATAAGAATAATAGAAAAATTATATTTAAGTCATTATGGTATCTACTAAATATAGTATGGCACTCTTTCTAAAATAAGAGTTACAAGATACTCCTACATAATTACAGCTGTAAGAAGAGATTTTACAGGTGTAAACATAAAGATGCTAAAATACATATTGTTAAAGTTTAGCCAGCTTTGCATTATATATATAAAAGACATTTATAGCCACATGAGAAGACACTCTTTATATTAAATGTCAGTAGCTAAATAAGAAAATGTACCAAATTAAAGAGAATAAAATTAGATATCGTGGGGTGCTGAAATAGCATAAAGTTCACAAAATATTATAATCATGCATATACTTAAATTTTGAGTTACAAGAACCCCAAGGTATAGTGTTCAATTTCAAAACTTTTATTTGGCATGAACTATATAATGTACATACTAATTCAGTGAGAGTAATCCATTAAGAAGATAAGTTTGGTAAACATTTCAAGTATATAATGAATGAATATAAGCAGATAATAAATAAATGAATGAATTTTAAGCAGGGAAGTATAATCTGTTATGTGTAATATAATTTTCCATTAAAGTAAATTTTCATAATTTTCCATTAAAGTACTCACAATCCTGAGGGTTAAAAAAAGTTTGATCATATATTTACACAACTAAGCCAATGTTTATAGAATATTTTGAGGTTTTCATAAATTGAACTAAAGGAAAAAATAAGTTTCTATTAGAAGATCCTATCTGAAAGAGGTCAAAATCTCAAGAATTTTTAATTCATTTTAGTTTCCTCATTTTCCATAAGAAGAAATCTAAAATTTCATTAAATGATTCATTATCTAAGTAGATCCAGGCACAGGCTTGTTAATGTCATGTTTTAAATCTGCAATTATGAGTGTTTCTCTGGAAGCCAATATTGTGTAACAAATGAATTTAAAGCAATTTGGCCATGAAAATTACTTTTTTAAAGTTACATTTATATAATATATACTTTCTTCCTTCAGCAAATAAAATAAATATATAGAAGATACTTAATGGTCTGCGGTCAGAGTAAAAAAAGCAGGTTCTAGAACGTTAGGGTTAGGAGTAGGAAATAAAACTCATTGCTCTTTGATTTAAATCTTGTCAGGGCTTATATTTTTACATAGGTAATTAAGTTGGCTCAAGAAGCAAATTGAATTTTGTCTAATGACATTGGAAGGATTTTTATTGCCTAATAACAAATTATCTAGACCATTGTCACTATTGTTTAATTTCTGTTACATTCTAAATTGCCACTACTTATAAGCCATTGACTTACAATTCATGTATGACTTTTAAACATAATCAATATCATCAACATAAATAATAATAAAAATTCAGGCATTTAGATCTTCCTTAAAATAAAATGTATTATTTTTCCTGCATTATTGAGGAGATCACAACAATAACAAAGATATGCAAAAATGCATAAACATAAAGCCATTGTTTCAAATGACTTCAACTTTTCTCCTTAGAATCTCAGTGAATTCAGTTATGCATTCCAAATTTCTCTTTATTTTGGTGAGGCTGACAAATGGAAAGTAACCTGAATTTGTTGTCACCAGATTTTTTTACTTTTGTAAAATATAAAAATATAGATTTGCAGAATTTCATAGGCTTGACAACTTTTTATTTTTCAATAATGTAAACAAAAGCTAATGCCTAAGATTCAAAATAATTTCATGAAAGAAAAAGAAACTTTAACATCCAAAATGTAGGAAAAATAAAGAAGATATCTCATAACAGAGACTGAGCCTTTGAATTGAATGCATAGAATATTAGAAGAAACTCACATTGTTGAATGAGGTAATAGATTCAGCTACATCTATAAGGCACCAATCACTCTGACACACACAAGCACAAAGTAATTATTTAGCATGTAGGGAATGCATGCATTTTTGTTGTGTGTGAAAGAAGTCTGGCGGTAGTCTGGGTTTGGTGTGGAGAACCCACATTCATCACTTACACAGGTTTTTTTTTTACATTGCTGCTCTCTCAGTAGAGTATTACCTCAGACTGCAAAAATGGCTACTTGAGCACCAAACATCACATACATTTGCATTTCACACTACAGAAAAACTAGAAGAGTGCCCTCTCTCCCCCAAAGGAGATTTCTTAGAGGTCTCACATAACACTACCATTATCACATCATTAGCTAGAATTTAGCCACATGGCCACATCCAGTTGTAAGAGAAACTAAGAAATGTAATCTTCTTGATGGGTGGAACAGTGCCCCAATAAAAACTGAGACTCAATTACTAAAGAATTAAATAGAGATTGATATTAAATGTTGTGCATTTTTTTTTCAATTTTGAAGCTGATGCAAGCTTATCATTCCACAATTCTGGATCCAGAAGGTTTGGAAACTTTAATCTAAAGGTTATTCAGTGAGTATAATCTAATCTCAAGGAGTATTGAATAGTGGGAAGAATGTTGGAGTGGAAGTAAGGAGAGTAAAGGAACTTTGAACATTTTACATACAATTTTCTACATCTCAGATTCTTAACCTGTAACATGAAATCAATACTTCATTCAACAAATTGTTCATTCAACCAATACGCATTGTATACAATTTACTTTCAAATAATGCTAGCATCTCTATTTGCATCCCAAAAGCAGAGGCTAAATATTGTAGAAAAGAGAATTGGTAGGTCAATAATTATTTCTTCATCAACCAGAAAGGAAACAAAACTTTCAGTTTAATGTAGCTCCAGGAGAAAGGTATTAGAACTCATCATGAGCCCTTAGACTCTTAAATGGAGAACATGAGACACCTATTAGAGAGACACACTTTCTCCCAATTAATCATAAGTACACAGGTAGCTCCAAGCTGCTTTGCCAACTTCAAATCTCAGTTGCACTTATTTTGAGAAAGGACTCGGGTTCACTCTATTTTTATTTTAATTCAAATTGCTTTGTGGTTTTCAGTGCAAGTGTCATTGGCTCTGTAGTTTTCCTATGTTGGATTGCCAACAAAGGCTGTATAAATTTCCCCTAAGGAATATCACTTTTTAAAAAGGAAGTTGGAAGCCTTTTGGCTGAAGAATAAAAACTAAAGAAGAAAATGTGAAGCACAGTATTAACATAAACCCTTTGATCATTCGAGACATTGATCATTTGGAATAAAATCAATAGAGCAGAATATTTCACAGTGTTGTTTTCCCCTGACTATAATGATATTGTTTTAAATAATGTCATTTTGTAAAGCAAAATTATAGTGCTTTCAGATTTTAATTTCACTATATACTTAACAATCATCTACCCTAATGCACTGAATTACCATTAATTTTCTGATTATTAATATTATCTTAAATAGTTCCATATTTAGGGAAGCAATGAAATAGTGCTCTTGTTCTGTGCTAGATGGTATTTTAGTTTTTAAAAGAAGGCATAACACTATGGGGATTTAATAATTATTTAATATTTATTTATCCAGATTCTTCAAATATGTAAAATAAGTCAAAGCATTAACTGTTTGAGACATTACATAGAGTATTGAATAAATGACTACTTCATGATATTGTAAGTAATTCCATAGTTGTATATTGTATTCCTATAGTAATATAGAAATTAGAATAACTGGGAATTATTTCATCTGTTCATTTTATTTTATACTATATTGTTTCTTAATTATCACAGAGGTGTTTAAAAATAACAAGAATTAAAAGATTTTGACCTATGGATGTGTATCTAAGTTCTTACTCTAAATATATGTGAGATATAGTCTTATGAAGGATACGGCATAACTTTAATAATTTTTCTAAAGTAAATGAGGTTTTGTTACTGTTGTTGTTTGTCTGTTCTTTTTAAAATCTCTCCAATTGCAATGCTATAGCAAAAAACATAGGATCCAATCTTAGATAAGGTTCTAAGAGAGGTTGAACCACCAGTATCACCTCAATATCCCCAAATTGTTGTTCATTTATGAACGAATGAGGAATCTCTGAGATCAGGATACAATAACATGTAGGATTTTCCAAACATAGTATATTAGTTTCCTAGGCCTGCTGTTTCAAAGTACCACAAACTGGGTGCTTGAAACAACAAAAATATATTCTCTCACAGTCCTGGAGATTAGAAGTCCAAACTCAAAGTGAGAATTGGGCCATGTTGCCTCCAAAGCCTATAGGAGAAGATCCTTCTTTGCCTCTTCTAGTTTCTGGTAGCCCCAGGCATTCTGTGGCTGTGACAGCATAGCTCCCATCCCTGCTTCCATTTTCACATGGCCATCTTCCCTCCAGCTCTGTATCTTCACATGGTGCTCTCCTCTCTGTTTCTCTTTGTCTAAATTTTCCTATCTTATAAAGACTCCAGTCAAATTTGATTAGGGAATACCCTAATGACCTCATCCTAACTTGATTACATCTGCAAACACCCTGTTTTCAAGTCACATTCACAGCTACTGGAGATTAGGACTTCAATATAACTTTTGGGGAAAACACTCAACCCATAATACATTTTTAACCATAAGATACAATTTTTTCAAAGACAATACCAATACCTACATTCCACAAATTACACTTTTGAAGAAAATGCTAGAGTAGCTAAATTAGTGCTTCTCAAAGTATGGTCCACCCTGCCAAAGAGGCAAGAGACTTTTTCTTCCCTCTTTGTTTTGTGTTGCATGAGGAGAGGGGATTAAGAGCGCTGCTTAAAGGAGCTCCAGAGACGGGTGCGAGCCGCGGCTAACAGCGCGGACCACAGAGACTGGCATGAGACGCTAAGGCTGCTGCTGCTGCCACCAAGAAGCCTGTGTATGAGCACAGGTCACTCTCCACACCTCCCCTCCCGGGAGCCTGTGCAGCCCACCGCTGCCAGGGTCCCGGGATCCAGGGACAACTTCCCTGGGAGAACACACAGCCGCCTCAGGCTGGTGCAACGTCACGCCGGCCTCTCCCGCAGGCTCGCCCCGCACTCCTTACCCCTCCCTACCCCTGGCCTGAGTGAGCCGGAGCCCCCGAATCAGCGGCTCCTTTAACCCCGTCCTGTCTGAGTGAAAAACAGACGCCCTCAGGCGAACTACACGCAGAGGCGGGTCCAAAACCAAAGCTGAGCCGGGAGCCGGTCTGAGGGAGCCAGAGCCGCTGAATCAGCTGCTCCTTTAACCCTGTCCTGTCTGAGCGAAGAACAGACGCCCTCAGGTGACCTACATGTAGAAGTGGGGACAAATCCAAAACTGAACCCCAGGAGCTGTGTGAACAAAGAAGAGAAAGGGAAATCTCTCCAGCAGCCTCAGGAGCAATGGATTAAATCTCCACAATCAACTTGATGTACCCTGCATCTGTGGAATACATGAATAGACAACAAATCATCCCAAATTGAGGAGGTGGACTTTAAGAGCAAGATTTATGATTTTTTCCCCTTTTCCTCTTTTTGTGAGTGTGTATGTGTATGCTTCTGTGGGAGATTTTGTCTGTATAGCTTTGCTTTCACCATTTTTGCTAGGGTTCTATCCGTCCGTTTTTGTTTGTTTGTTTGTTTTTTTAGTTAAAAATTTTTTTTTCTTAATAATTATTTTTTATTTTAATAACTTTATTTTATTTTATGTTCTTTCCTTCTTTCTTTCTACTTTTTCTCCCTTTTATTCGGAGCCGTGTGGATGGAAGGCTCTTGGTGCTGGAGCCAGGAGTCCCTGCTGCGCCTCTGAGGTGGGAGAGCCAACTTCAGGACACTAGTCCACAAGAGACCTCCCAGCTCCATGAAATATCAAACGGTGAAAATCTCCCAGATATCTCCATCTCAACACCAACACCCAGCTTCACTCAACGACCAGCAAGCTCTAGTGCTGTACACCCTATGCCAAACAACTAGCAAGACAGGAACACAACCCCACACGTTAAAAGACAGGCTGCCTAAAATCATAATAAGTCCACAGACACCCCAAAACACAGCACCAGACGTGGACCTGCACACTAGAGACAAGATCCAGGCTCATCCACCAGACCACAGGCACTAGTCCCCTCCACCAGGAAGCCTACACAACCCAATGAACCAACTTTAGCCACTGGGGAGAGATATAGAAAACAACAGGAACTATGAACCTGCAGCCAGCAAAAGGAGACACCAAACACAGTAAGATAAGCAAAATGAGAAGACAGAAAAACACACAGAAGATGAAGAAGCAAGATAAAAACCCACCAGACCTAACAAATGAAGAGAAAATAGGCAGTCTACCTGAAAAAGAATTCAGAATATTGATAGTAAAGATATCCAAAATCTTGGAAATAGAGAAAATGCAAGAAACATTTAACAAGGACATAGAGGAACTAAAGATGAAACAAGCAATGATGAACAACACAATAAATGAAATTAAAAATGCTCTAGAAGGGATCAATAGTAGAATAACTGAGGCAGAAGAATGGATAAGTCACCTGGAAGATAAAATAGTGGAAATAACTACTGAAGAGCAGAATAAAGAAAAAAGAATGAAAAGAACTGAGGACAGGCTCAGAAACCTCTGGGACAACATTAAATGCACCAACATTCAAATTATAGGGGTTCCAGAAGAAGAAGAGTAAAAGAAAGGGACTGAGGAAATATTTAAAGAGATTATAGTTGAAAACGTCCCTAATATGGGAAAGGAATTAGTTAATCAAGTCCAGGAAGCACAGAGAGTCCCATACAGGATAAATCCAAGGAGAAACATGCCAAGACACATATTAATCAAACTGTCAAAAATTAAATACAAAGAAAACATATTAGAAGCAGCAAGGGAAAAACAACAAATAACACACAAGGGAATCCCCATAAGGTTAACAGCTGATCTTTCAGCAGAAGCTCTGCAAGCCAGAAGGGACTGGCAAGACATATTTAAAGTGATGAAGGAGAAAAACCTACAACCAAGATTACTCTACACAGCGAGGATCTTATTCAGATTTAATGGAGAAATTAAAACCTTTACAGACAAGCAAAAGCTCAGAGAGTTCAGCACTACCAAACCAGCTTTACAACAAATGCTAAAGGAGCTTCTCTAGACAAGAAACACAAGAGAAGGAAAAGACCTACAATAACAAACCAAAAACAATTAATAAAATGGGAATAGGAACATACATATTGATAATTACCTTAAATGTAAATGGATTAAATGCTCCCATCAAAAGACACAGACTGCGTGAATGGATACGAAAACAACACCCATATGTATGCTGTCTAAAAGAGACTCACTTCAGACCTAGAGACACATACAGACTTAAAGTGAGGGGATGGAAAAAGATATTCCATGCAAATGGAAACCAAAAGAAAGCTGGAGTAGCAATTCTCATATCAGGCAAAATAGACTAAAATAAAGACTATTAGAAGAGACAAAGAAGGACACTACATAACGATCAAGGGATTGATCCAAGAAGAAGATATAACAATTGTAAATATTTATGCACCCAACATAGCAGCACCTCAATACATAAGGTAAATACTAACAGGGGAAATTGACAGTAACACATTCATAGCGGGGGACTTTAACACCCCACTTTCACCAATGGACAGATCATCCAAAATGAAAATAAATAAGGAAACACAAGCTTTAAATGATACATTAAACAAGATGAACTTAATTGATATTTGTAGGGCATTCCATCCAAAAACAACAGAATACACATTTTTTCTCAAGTGCTCATGGAACATTCTCCAGGATAGATCATATCTTGGTCACAAATCAAGCCTTGGTAAATTTAAGAAAATTGAAATTGTATCAAGTATCTTTTCTGACCACAATGCCATGAGACTAGATATCAATTACAGGAAAAGATCTGTAAAAAATACAAACACATGGAGGCTAAACAATACACTACTTAATAACGAAGTGATCACTGAAGAAATCAAAGAGGAAAACAAAAAATACCTAGAAACGAATGACAATGGAGGCACAATGACCAAAAATCTATGGGATGCAGCAAAAGCAGTTCTAAGGGGGAATTTTATAGCAATACAGTCCTACATTAAGAAACAGGAAACATCTCAAATAAAGAACCTCACCTTGCACCTAAAACAATTAGAGAAAGAAGAACAAAAAAACCTCAAATTTAGCAGAAAGAAAGAAATCATAAAGATCAGATCAGAAATAAATGAAATGAAGGAAACAATAGCAAAGATCAATAAAACTAGAAGCTGGTTCTTTGAGAAGATAAAATTGATAAACCATTAGCCAGACTCATCAAGAAAAAAAGGGAGAAGACTCAAATCAATAGAATTAGAAATGAAAAAGGAGAAGTAACAACTAATACTGCAGAAATAAAAAAGGTCATGAGAGATTACTACTAGCAACTCTATGCCAATAAAATGGACAACTTGGAAGAAATGGACAAATTCTTAGATATGCACAACCTGCCAAGACTGAATCAGGGAGAAATAGAAAATATGAACAGATGAATCACAACACAGAAATTGAAACTGTGATTAAAAATCTTCCAACAAACAAAACCCCAGGACCAGATGGCTTCACAGGCGAATTCTATCAAACATTTAGAGAAGAGCTAACACCTATTTTTCTCAAACTCTTCCAAAATATAGCAAGGGAGGAACACTCCCATACTCATTCTATGAGGCCACCATCACCTTGATACCAAAACCAGACAAGGATGTCACAAAGAAAGAAAACTACAGGCCAATATCACTGATGAACATAGATGCAAAAATCAAAAAAATGAAGTGGGGTTTATTCCAAGAATGCAAGGATTCTTCAATATATGCAAATCAATCAATGTGATATACCATATTAACAAATTGAAGGAGAAAAACCATATGGCCATCTCAATAGATGCAGAGAAAGCTTTCGACAAAATTCAACACCAGTTTATGATAAAACCCTCCAGGAAGTAGGCATAGAGGGAAATTTCTTCAACATAATAAAAGCCATATATGACAAACCCACAACCAACATCGTCCTCAATGCTGAAAAACTGAAAGCATTTCCACTAAGATCAGGAACAAGACAAGGTTGCCCACTCTCACCACTCTTATTCAACATAGTTTTGGAAGTTTTAGCCACAGCAATCAGAGAAGAAAAGGAAATAAAATGAATCCAAAACGGAAAGAAGAAGTAAAGCTGTCACTGTTTGCAGATGACATGATACTATACATAGAGAATCCTAAAGATGCTAACAGAAAACTACTAGAGCTATTCAATGAATTTGGAAAAATAGCAGGATACAAAATTAATGCACAGAAATCTCTACCATTCCTATAAAATAATGATGAAAAATCTGAAAGTGAAATCAAGAAAACACTCCCATTTATCATTGCAACAAAAAGAATAAAATATCTAGGAATAGGGCTTCCCTGGTGGTGCAATGGTTGAGAGTCCGCCTGCCAATGCAGGGGACACGGGTTCATGCCCCAGTCTGGGAAAATCCCACATGTCATGGAACAGCTAGGCCCATGAGCCATGGCCACTGAGCCTGCGCATCCAGAGCCTGTGCTCCACAATGGGACAGGCTACAACCCTATCAAACTACCACTGGCATTTTTCACAGAACAAAAATCTGAAAGTGAAATCAAGAAAACACTCCCATTTACCATTGCAACAAAAAGAATAAAATATATGGGAATAAACCTACGTAAGGAGACAAAAGACCTGTATGCAGAAAATTGTAAGACACTGATGAAAGAAATTGAAGATGATTCAAATAGATGGAGAGATATACCATGTTCTTTGATTGGAAGAATCAACATTGTGAAAATGACTCTACTATCCAGCAATCTACAGATTCAGGGCAATCCCTATCAAACTACCACTGGCATTTTTAACAAAATTAGATCAAAAAATTTCACAATTTGCATGGAAACACAAAAAACCCTGAATAGCCAAAGCAATATTGAGAACGAAAAACGGAGCTGAAGGTATCAGGCTCCCTGACTTCAGACTATACTACAAAGCTACAGTAATCAGGACAGTATGTACTGGCACAAAAACAGAAATATAGATCAATGGAACAGGATAGAAAGCCCAGAGATAAATCCACACACATATGCTCACCTTATCATTGATAAAGGAGGCAGGAATGTACAGTGGAGAAAGGACAGCCTCTTCAATAAGTGGTGCTGGGAAAACTGGACAGGTACATTTAAAAGTATGAGATTAGAACACTCCCTAACGTCATACACAAAAATAAGCTCAAAATGGATTAAAGACCTAAATGTAAGGCCAGAAACTATCAAACTCTTAGAGGAAATCATAGGTAGAACACTCTATGACATAAATCACAGCAAGATCCTTTTTGACCCACCTCCTGGAGAAATGGAAATAAAAACAAAAATAAACAAATGGGACCTAATGAAACTTCAAAGCTTTTGCACAGCAAAGGAAACCATAAACAAGACCAAAAGACAACACTCAGAATGGGAGAAAATATTTGCAAATGAAGCAACTGACAAAGGATTAATCTCCAAAATTTATGAGCAGCTCAGACAGCTCAATAACAAAAAAACAAACAATGCAATCCAAAAATGGGCAGAAGACCTAAATAGGCATTTCTCCAAAGAAGATATACAGAGTGCCAACAAACACATGAAAGAATGCTCAACATCATTAATCATTAGAGAAATGCAAATCAAAACTACAATGAGATATCATCTCACACCAGTCAGAATGGCCATCATCAAAAAATCTAGAAATGATAAATGCTGGAGAGGGTGTGGATAAAAGGGAACACTCTTGCATTGCTCGTGGCAATGTGAATTGGTACAGCCACTATGGAGAACAGTATGGAGGTTCCTTAAAAAACTACAAATAGAACTACCATACGACCCAGCAATCCCACTACTGGGCATATACCCTGAGAAAACCATAATTCAAAAAGAGTCATGTACCAAAACGTTCATTGCAGCTCTATTGACAATAGCCAGGAGATGGAAACAACCTAAATGTCCATCATCGGATGAATGGATAAAGAAGGTGTGGCACATATATACGATGGAATATTACTCAGCCATAAAAAGAAACAAAATTGAGCTCTTTGTAATGAGGTGGATAGACCTAGAGTCTGTCATACAGAGTGAAGTAAGTCAGAAAGAGAAAGACAAATACTGTATGCTAACACATATATATGTAATTTAAGAAAAAAAAATGTCATGAAGAACCTAGGGGTAAGACAGGAATAAAGACACAGACCTACTGGAGAACAGACTTGAGGATATGGGGAGGGGGAAGGGTGAGCTGTGACAGGGCGAGAGAGAGGCATGGACATATATTCACTAACAAACGTAAGGTAGATAGCTAGTGGGAAGCAGCCGCATGGCACAGGGATATCGGCTCGGTGCTTTGTGACCGCCTGGATGGGTGGGATAGGGAGGGTGACAGGGAGGGAGATGCAAAAGGGAAGAGATATGGGAACATATGTATATGTATAACTGATTGACTTTGTTGTAGAGTGGAAACTGGCACACCATTGTAGAGCAATTATACTCCAATAAAGATGTTGGAAAAAAAAAAAAGAAGATGTGGCACATGTATACAATGGAATATTAGCCATAAAAAGAAACGAAATTTAGTTATTTGTAGTGAGATGGATGGACCTAGAGTCTGTCATACAGAGTGAAGTAAGTCAGAAAGAGAAAGACAAATACTGTATGCTAGCACATATATATGGAATCAGAGAAAAAAAAAAAATGTCATGAAGAACCTAGGGGTAAGACAGGAATAAAGACACAGACCTACTAGAGAAAGGACTTGAGTATACGGGGAGGGGGAAGGGTAAGCTGTGACAAAGTGAGAGAGTGGCATGGACATATATACACTACCAAACATAAAATAGATAGCTAGTGGGAAGCAGCCACATAGTACAGGGAGATCAGCTCGGTGCTTTGTGACCACCTAGAAGGGTGGGATAGGGAGGGTGGGAGGGAGACACAAGAAAGAAGAGATATGGGAACATATGTATATGTATAACTGATTCACTTTGTTATAAAGCAGAAACTAACACACCATTGTAAAGCAATTATACTCCAATAAAGATGTAAAAAAAAAAAAAGTAGTCTGTAATGAACTGTATGGGAAAAGAATCTAAAAAAGTGTGGGTATATGTATATGTATAACTGAGTCACTTTGCTGTACAGCAGAAACTAACACAACATTGTAAATCAACTATACTGCAATAAATTAAAAAAAAAAGTATGGTACACAGATTGGTGTCTCTTTTGAAATATTTTACCCTTCCACATTGAGATTAATTAAAAAATTGAGAGTCCATATTTTATAAAAATCTATCAAAGTAATTTAACTCTCCGTATTAGTACATAGTTACCCAAGACAGTTTGGTCAATTTAGGTTAGGAAAATAGGATATTCCTCTAGTTTTAAAGTGGCCTTCTAGTAGCTTATAGCAGAAAGTGTTGGTCAAATTCACAAAGTGAGTAAACATGATGTACGCAAAAAAGTTTTGATTGGGACATTTGCATATTGATAGACTGTTTTGCAGGATTCATTTCCAGTTTCCTTACCCTGCTAGGAAGAGAAAGTCTGAGCTCTCTACTCCTGTCTGCATAATGAGAGAAAGGGCCTGGAGAGCTAGACTTGTGGTCTAGCCCCAGACTGTCTTTAAAAATCTTGATTCTTAATAACACTAAGCTCAGGGTATAGTAGTAGGGGAGGTAGTAGTGATGGTAATAATAATTATGTTATTGTTAGATAACATACATCAGTGGGCGATAAGGTAACATTTAATCCTGAGAGGTGTGAGACAGTCATATTCTGACATCTGCATGGAGCAGCTTTCATAAAAGACAGCCTACAGAGAGTGACAAAAATTCATCTCTGACTGCTTGTCAGAGAGAAAAATAGAAGGAAACTTATTTGATAGCTTTCTGTTTTCATGGTTTCAGTTTCTTCTTAAGGCTTGTCTGAATTCCTGCCCTTGAGGTCCGTGAGATCTTCCTCTATTCTAATAATAAAGCCACCCTTTTTGCTTAGGGTGTGGTTGTTAGAGGCATTCAAGGAACTTTGACTAAAATAATACTTTCCATATATCACCTTGTTCTTAAAACCTTCAATGAGCGACCATGGCTTACAGAAGGGTTTCTCACCCTTAGCACTCTTGACACTTTGGACTGGATCATTGTCGTGGGAGCTGTTCTGTGTATTGTGGGATGTTTAGCAGCACCCCTGGCCTTTACCTTCCATGTGCCACAAGCACCCGGAGTTGTGACAACCAAAATTCTCCAGACATTGTCAGACACCCTACCCCTCCGAAGGGGACAAAAATTGCCCCTTGTTGAGAACCACTGGCCTATAGGATAAGCCTAATGCCAACTAACAGTAGCCATAAGAGATGCCATTGGGATCTCCTCCTAGCATTTTTTTCTTTAATTCATTATGCCACAAAATTGAAGTTCCCTTCCTGGGCTCACTCAAAGCCAGGAAGTCATCAGCACTGCAGTCACAGGCCATACATCCTTCTGTTTGTGCTGGCTGCCTTCTCTCTGGACAAGTTTCTAGGCCCTTCAAAACAATGAGTTCCTAGACCTTCCCTAGAGACTTCTTATACTTTGACTCCCTACTTTTTCCGTCAGCTTTATATGCTCCTCTGCTTCAAATTTTCCACCTTGTTCATAATCAGGCTGGGAAAAATTCCATTTAATCATCACCTCTATAGAGACCCACAGGCACATAGACAAGCAGCTGTTGTAACAATGTTCACTGAATCTCCACTCCATACCCTCCAAGTCTGTTACTAAAGGCTCAAGGTCTCTGACAGGTACAGTTGTATAATTTTGTGAAGGAACATTTGCATATTGCCCTCATCAAACAATTGTATTTACCTTCGTCTCAGTCAAGATGGCTACAAAGATCTTAGATTAATTTCTTTAGGTGGAACACTTCCTGAAATCCTCTGGCTGAGGCAACAGAACACATGCATTAAAAGGTAAGGTTTTGGGCTTCCTTGGTGGCACACTGGTGGAGAGTCTGCCTGCCAATGCAGGGGACACGGGTTCGATCCCTGGTCTGGGAGGATCCCACATGCTGTGGAGTGGTTAGGCCCGTGAGCCACAACTACTGAGCCTGCGCGTCTGGAGCCTGTGCTCCGCAACAAGAGAGGCCCCGACAGTGAGAGGCCCACGCACCGCTATGAAGAGTGACCCCCGCTCACCACAACTAGAGAAAGACCTCACACAGAAACGAAGACCCAACACAGCCCAAAATAAATAAATAAATAAATAAATTTAAAAGCTCAGCTCTCTTAAAAAAAAAAAAAGTTAAGGTTTCTGGTAACTACAAAATGTAGAAGTAGAGCCATTCACAGGGCATAGTCATCCTTCCTGGCCTCAGTAGGTTTCACACTGAGAGGATGTCAGGACCACCTGGGTAGTGTCTCCAGGCCATCCACTAGCTTATTTATCTAACAAATATTTATTGGTCATCTGCTATACTATGTGATATACAGCATTCTAGAAATTGAGAATACAGAACTGAAAAAAAAAAGGAAAAATTCTTGTCTAAACTTATAACCTTTAAAGAGAGTCATATATAAAGCTTGTAGGCATATGAACAAATAAGATAACCCCACCCAAATCCACCAGTGGAGCTGGGAAGGAAGGGTGGATATTTTAGATAGCATGACCTTGGAGGGAGTTTTTGAAAAAGAGACAAGTGAATTGAAACTTAGTGATGAGAGGGAGGTAGCTACATGAAGATCTAGAGAAAGACCATTAAAGGAAGACAGAGCACAGAGGCAAAATCTCTGATGTGTTTTCAGTGTAGCTGAAGACTAATAAAAAAGGACAGAATGTTAAGTAAGCTTAAAGAGAAAAGAAGGGGCCAAACCATCTGAGGAATTTGGGATTTATTCTAATCACAATGAGAAAACATTGGTTGATTTTAAACATGTGGTTAATAGGATCAGAATCACAATTTAAAATGTTTAATTTGGTTATGACTGATGTCCCAGAAATAGTCACATAGAGCAAGGCTGCATTTCTCTGTGTCCTTTCCTGGCACAATGGTCCCCGCCGAAATATTTGTGCAGTCATTTTCATCCAGAAATCTCCTATTTTTCCTATAGAGACAGACCCTTGATTGCAGAATCAGGATTTCATGTTTACTTTGACTTTTCTGGATAAGACACTAGTAAAGCTATTTTTGGAATTTCATGTGTTTCTGAATATGTAGGAATAATGTGAGAAATTCATTGGCTTTTGTACCATAAATTTGAGGAGAAATAGATAAGAACAGCAAATAGGCCAAGAGCTCCTCAGCTGGCAGAGTTTTACACCATAGTATTAGCAGTTTTGTGCTTTCTTCCCTCAGTAAAATAGAGAGTATTGACACCTTGTCAGTATAAATTAGATTCCACAGCCCTGTATTTTATAGGTAAAGGGAATGGGAATAGCTTCAAACTCCTTATGTCTAGTTTTGAAAATTTATAATATACAGAAAAGTGTCCAGCACTTCAATTCTGGTGAGTGTTGTCAGACTAGATATCTAGAAAACCCTCCTGATACTGTTGTGGTCCGGGAGCCACACACCTGGAGTCGAGTTCCCCGGTAAGTGCAACCCGTGTCCCAACCAAGGACACCCGAGAATCACCAACACGAAGTAGAAAGATAAGCAAAGGATTTATACAAGTACAGAAGCTTACACAAACTGTCCGGACAGGGTCCCACTCGGAGAGAAGTGAGTGAGACCACGACTAACAGTCGGGCGAGGCTTTTATACCCTTCACAGGGCAGGAAGTCCCCAAGGCGGGAGGGAGCTGTTTAATTTTGAATCAGCCAATCAGGAACCCGGTTCTTCCCGCCCCAAGCAAGCAAGCTTCTTACAGAAGCCAAAATGTGCTGTTAGCCCTGAAGCTGTTCTTCCATTTCTTTCATCACAATACAGAATACAATGTCTTCTTAAGTATTCAGCTGAGCTCATATGAAAATAAAGGGCTGGGGAAAAAAGGGAGTTCAAAACCAACCAATGTCATCATTGATGCTACAGCTGGACTGATCTCAGCAAACAAGAAGTTAGGATTGTACTAAGCATGAGGAAAAAAGATAAGTTTTGGGCTCCTTAAATTTTGTGAGTTGAAACAAACACAGCATGGATTTCATTAACCCTAAGGACTCCACCATCATTGAAAAACATTCAGAAAAATGAAACATCCCAGCAAAAGGAGACAACAGGGAAACTCATCTGTTTTAGCCTTTGGTCTGAGTGGGGAATACATGTTTCCTTTTTAAATCTATAATATCAAGTCTGTCCTTACACGTGTTTGCAATTTTAATTTTACAGAAAGCACACATATAAAAATACACATGCTAGCTTATGCTAAGAAATTACCATAAAGCAGTCCCTGGTAGGCAGTGCCCAGGGGCCTATGGTAGAAACAAAGCATCTCTCTTCTCAGGCTTCACCAGATGTCCACAAAGTAAGCCTGATGAACACGGATTTGCAACCCGAATTCATATCTAGTATATCTTGTTGATTTTCCAAAAGGTAGAAATAGTTATAATGAAAAAGAGGGACTATTATGAGAAAGAAAGAAAGAAAGAAAGAAAGAAAGAAAGAAAGAAAGATTGATTTTCATCTGAACACCTCACATTAACATTGAATAAAGACAATAAGAAAGCATTCAAGTAGAGCCTTTTTAAGAAAAATTTGACAGCTTTTATCAAAATTTAAATTACATGTACCCTTTAATGTGATCACTTCATCTAAAAATAGCACACCCCTCAATTTTCCTTAGTGTACCTTTTTTTCTTTGTAACACTTATCATCACCAGGCATATGATTTAAATATCGATTTGTTTATTTCATCTTTAAACCAGCAAAATGTCAACTATGTGTGTGTCAGTTTATCAATTCATTCCTGTTTCCAAAACACGTAGTATGCTCTCAATAAAAATCTGGTGGAGATAAATTGGGAGATTGGGATTGACATATACACACTACTATATATAAAACAGATAACTAATAAGGACCTACTATATAGTGCAGGGAATGCTCTTCAATACTGTGTAATGACCAATATGTGAAAAGAATCTAAAAAAGAGTGGATATATGCATATGTATAATTGATTCACTTTGCTGTACAGCAGAAACTAACACAACAATGTAAATCAACTATACTCCAGTAAAAATTAATTTTTAAAAACCTGTTGGAGATAGAGATAGAAAGATAGAGATATAGATAAATATATCTGTATATACATATATATACACTATACATGCATATGTCTATATATAATAATATACAGTCATACAAAAATATAATCACAAATATGATTTTATGTAATGATATCTAACAATATTTATAATATATGCAGTATATTTTGTATACCATAAGTAATGTTATACATACTTTTTAATCTAGCATTTTATGCTATAGCAAAATTTAGAAATAAACTAATTGTCCACTAGCAGGAATTAAAGCATTATGGTCATGCTACTTTACTGCATACTATGCATCTATATGTACTGATATGTAGAGATTAGGGGACATATTAAATGCAAACAACAAGTCAGAGAAAAATATAAATGTAAAAGGTGATGTCATTTATATATTACTCTATTCAAATATAATTTTTCAGAAAAAAATAAAACGACAGGTTTGAAAATGTAGAGGAAAAGTTCTCAAAAGGCTCACACTGAAATGCTAGGGTAATAACTTCTGGAAAAGACAATAAGATGGAGATGAGGAAGCTGTGCAGAGAGGACCCTCACATTCTATGTTTTTCTGAATTCTTTGACATTAAAATAAAGATACATAAAATAGGACTATAGAAAAGATTGTCTCTAAAAAATATTGTTATTTTTTAATCATTTTTAAGGCCTCTGACATTTTAGCCTGTATACAGTGAAACATTTTGGAGCATTTAACTCCAATTCAAGTTAACTGCTGCCTAGTTACATAGCTAGGAAACCAATTTTCTCCAAAAGCAACTAGTTGTATTCATTTCAGTAACAGCTATGACACATGTAACTTTGCTTCTGTCAAAGCAAAATAGGTTATTAAAAATTCAGTATTACCTATCTATCCATCCATCTATCTATCTACTGATAGTTCTAGCATCTATCTATCAAAACTTCTAACTAACAAATTTTATTTTTTAGCAGTGTTTTTCAAATCATGGAATTATCTGCTTTCGATTGTTCAGGCTCTTTTAAAAGTTGATTCAGTGGATATGACACTTAAAGCACAAGCAACAAATTTAAAAATAAATAAGTAGGATAACATCAAACTAAAAAGCTTCTGCACAATAAAAGAAACATTCAACAAAATGAAAAGACAACCTATGGAATGGAAAAAATATTTGTAAACCATATATCTGATAAGTGTTAATATCCAAAATATATAGATAACTCATACAACTCAATAGCAAAAAACAATTTAATTAAAAATGGGCAAAGGGCCTGAGTAAACATTTTTCAAAAGAACATAGTTGAATGGCCAACAGGTATATGAAAAAGTCCTCACATCACTAATCATAATAGAAATGCAAATCAAAACCACAATGAGATATCACCTCACACCTGTTAGAATGGCCATCATCAGAGAGACAAGAGATAACAAATGCTGGCAGGTATGTGGAGAAAAAGGAATCCTTGTGCACTCTTGGTGAGGTTGTAAATTGGTGCAGCCACTGTTGAAAACACTATGGAGGGTCCTCAAAAAATTAAAAATAGAACCACCACATGACACAGCAATCCCACTTCTGGGAAATAAAAACACAATACCAAAGAGATATCTGCACCCCTGTGTTCACAGAAGCATTATTTACAATAGCTAAGACAAGGAAACAATCTTGTTTCTGTAAAAAGAAGGAAATCCTGCCATTTATGACAATGGACCTAGAGGGCATTATGCTAAGTGAAATAAGTCAGACAGAGAAAGACAAACACTGTATGAACTCATTTATATCCATACATAATCTTAAATCTTTAAAAAAAAAAGAAAGAAAGAAAGAAAGAAACTTGAAAAAAAATATCTCTTTGAAAAAAATATCAGATTTGTGATTTATGGTTACCAGAGGTGGGGATGGGGAAAAGAGGAATTGGATGAAGGTAGTGAAAAGGTACAAATTTTTAGTTATAAGGTAAATAAGTACTAGAGAGGTAATTACAGCATGATGACTATAGTCAACACTACAGTATGATATAGTTGAAAGTTGTTAAGAGTAAATCTTAAGAGTTCTCATCCCAAGGGGGGAAAAAAGTATTTTGTTCTTTTTCTTTTTTTTTTTGGGTGGGGGGCGGGTATCTAATGCGATGATGGATGTTTACTAAAATTACTGTGATTATCTTTTCATGATGGATATAAGTCAAATCATTATACTATACATCTTAAACTTATACAGCACTGTATGTCAATTACATCTCCATAAAACTGGGAAAATTATAAAATTAAAACAATAATAAAACCTAATGGTCTACAAACTGAGGGGAAAGAAAATGATTCAGGTAAGACTGTCTGGAGAAGGGGCCTGAGATCTGCATTTTGTACATGTTTCCTAGATGTCTGTCTTTGTAAATTTGAGGACCACTAATATATTGAAAAAATATAGAAAATTTTTGTATTTACCACCTTAATCATTTTAAATGTACAGTTCAATATCCTTAATAAATACATTCATGTTTTTGTGGGACCAGTCTCCATAAATCTGGTATGACTCAGAAATCTCTAACTGAATATTTCCTACTACCAGAATATTCCAGTTTTCAAAAAATTCTCAGGCTTAACTCTCCACCATTTTCTTTCCCAACCTTTTGCTCACATTGGTGTTGAGACTCTAGGATTCCAGTTCTAAGCCCTTACCACCAGCTCTGACAACAGTGCATGGGAGCAACTCTGAGGTCTTAGTTGAGAAGTGCTTCTCTTAAAGTCTTGAACCCTCTCAGCTGCAAAGTACCAATATTATTCTTCATGCCCTTCCATTAGACATTATCTTCATTTATGTGATTAGTATTTTAGTTTCCTACTTTTTTGAGAAACCCTGACACTTTGATTTAACTTGTAATATCTTCCATCTGGCCCTCCATATAATCAGTTTTCCCTTTCTTCTTATAGAAAGATAAGGTTACAAAAAGCAAAGAAAAAAGAAGTCTCCATCCCTTTGATCAACATATGTTTTATGTATAACCCTGTGCTATATTGCTCAAAATGAAAAGAGCATGATTAAATTAGTATTTTAGCCTATCTCAGTAGCCTCTTTTTATTAACAAATTAAGTAAACAAATATGTATTGAATGTCTATGATATGCCAAAATCTGTGTTAGGTGCTGGGGATATAGCAGTGAATTACATACACCAAAGCTCCACTGTCTAGGAGTTGACATTATTGGGAAGGAGAAAGGATTCAGGGACTCAATATTGTCTCCTTCTCTGCCTCACCATAATATAGTTTCCAGGAATGACTACCTTTCCATTGCTTATGATTCCTGTGCTAGCTGCTGTCTCTGAATTACAAAAAGGTCACATGGTACATGGTATGGTCCTCTGTTAAAAATAGGTGTTCTTTTCTTTTATACATCTCTTTTTGTCTTTTTAATTGAGGTAAAATACATATAAAATTTGCCATCTTAACCATTTTTAAGTGTACAGTTCAAAAGTGGTAAATACATTCACATTTTTGTGTGACCCATCTCCACAAATCTTTTCACTTTGCAAAACTGAAACTCTATATCCATTGAACAAAACCTCCCCATCCCCCTTTACCATATCCCCTGGCAACTACTTTCTGTTTCTATGAATTTGACTACTCTAGGTTGCTCATATTAGTGGACTCAGGATCTTTTTGTGACTGGCTTATTTCACTAGGCATAAATATCTTTAAGATTCATTCATGTTGTAACATGCATCAAAATTCCCTTCCTTCTTAAGCTGAATAAAATGACATTGTATGTATATAACACATTTTGTGTTCCTATTCATCCATATATGGACACTTGTGTTGCTTCTACATTTTAACTCTTACAAATAAAGATGCTATGAACATGGGTGTTCAATATCTCTTTGAGATCCTTCTTTCAGTTTATTTGGGTGTATGCCCAGAAGTGGAATTACTAGGTCATAGGGTTATGTTGTTACCCTTTATTTTCATATAAGCTCAACTTCTACCATCTTTGCAAGACTGTACCCTTTTGCCATTTCCATCAAAACTTGAATGAAAGACTTTCCTGAGACATTTTCTTCCGTCTAATTATAGAGCAGTTACCCATTCACTCTTTTTTTTTTTTTTTTTGCGGTACCCAGGCCTCTCACTGTTGTGGCCTATCCCGTTGCGGAGCACAGGCTCCAGATGTGCAGGCTCAGCGACCATGGCTCACGGGCCTAGCCACTCTGCGGCCTGTGGGATCTTCCCGGACCGGGGCACGAACCCGTGTCCGCTGCATCGGCAGGCGGACTTTCAACCACTGTGCCACCAGGGAAGACCCCATTCACTCTTTATAGCACTATCTTAATTATCTACATAGCACTGACCATTGTCAGAATTTTATATTTTTGTGTATATTTGCATATGTAGGAATTTTGTTTATTTAAAAATTATTGTTAAATTGATATTTAAATTTGAATTTAAATTCTCAATTGCAATTTAAGATCCATCAGGATGAAGACTATGTCTTTTTTATATTCACTGCTATATCCCAGTACCAGAGCTTTCAAAAAGTACTTATTGAATTTGATCAGTTATAGAGTATGAAAGAGTAAATAAAGGGGTAAAAAAAATTAAATCTTATCAGCTCTTCACTTTGTACAGAAACAACTTTGGTACTTCTGGTTTTATAAATGTAATGGCATAATAGTCATTTTACAATTCTCATAAAATTAATCTGAAGATGAAGAAAAATAAATGTCACAGTCAAAGTAATGTGTCATGTCCACTTTTAATAGAAATTATTGAATGCATCCATTCTCAGTGATGGTTTTTATCCCTCTTTATAGTTAGAAAATACATAGAGTGTTACAATGGATAGAAGATGGTTTAAATCGTTGAGCTAAAGGCTAGCTTTTGACTCTGTGATTCCTCATTTTATCACAATGACACAACATAAAGTTCAGAACCTGGCAGGCATATCTTTCAATTTAATTCACCTGTCAGCCCAGGCAATGGTGACTGAACCCATTATTGGCAGCCTTATCCCATAGTTACTTTCAGACTCTTACTCCCTTCCTGTCTACATAGACAAGTCACCAAATCACTCTCCATTCTGTCTCTGTGGCATTCTTTTTGAGATTTTTAGAGTAAAACTCTTGATCAGAACAAAGTGGTATGTCACATTTCTCCCCTTTTGATAAGGAGAGGTATTTAATCTTTATAGCATTGAAAAATAATCTTTTTAGTTCCAATACTTTATCAATTTTTTTATAAATGAGATGCAATCTACCTATGCCTGTATCATTCATCATAATGAAATAATCATCTCATTTATTTTACTTTACAGGGGAGAAAGAAATAAAGAAGAAGAAAGAAAAAAGCGGATGACAAGATTATAGAGAAAGATAATGATATCTCTGAACCAGGCAGTCTCTCTTCTCCAGGTCAGATGCTGGGTTTACTGTTCCTCGTTTTTTGCCATAGCACTTGCCATAGTGCTCCATGTAGAAGCTCTGCTCATTAAATATGTGTGTGATGAACACATAGAAGAACAGATGAGAGAAAAACTGACTTGGATGTTAAAAGATAATTTTCAAAACAACCCGATAAAGTCATGACTCATGCAGATATAAAAATGATCACATATTAAAGATTTTATATAGCTCATTAATGAGGAAAGTGGTGAGGTGTTACAACCAATTCAAAGGGGAATCCAAGGACAGACACCTTTATAGATAGGAATGTTAAAATGAGTGTACAAATGAAGGCAAAACTGTTATCTCCTGGGGCGAAGTTCTTCCTCTATCAGCTGGGATTAATTTGCCCTTTATGGCCAAGAATTATTTTGCACTGCTATTGGTTATCTACCACCTTCAGAGTTGTAAGGCAGCTACCATATAATTAAGATCAGATAATCCAGAAGGCAGTACTATAGACATGCACAAATTTTTTCCCTGCATAGATAAAATGTTTATATGGTTTCTCCACCTTCAGTACTACTTGCCTCTTTCTTGATTCTTCTAACTGCCTCAGAAATACGATCACCACCAGGAAACTCTGTGCCCATGGACAGTTGTCAACTAATGTCATAATTATTTTGGGTGAAATTTGCATTTTAATAAAATTTTTTGAAAGTGAAAATATTTATAAGCAGAAATCTTACATTTATTATAGTCTAATTTTAGGTAACAGAAAAGAAGTTTTGGACAGAAGTCATGAACCTGCATTTCTCAAATCCTAACACATTAAACTGCAGGTGTATAAGATTTAGAGAGTATCTCCTTTTGTAGATGAGGAAACGGAAGCTTGTTAAGAATGTTAAAGAGGCCTAAGTCACCCACTATTTGGTGGTAAACTCAGTTCTCTTGACTCCAGAAATTACTTTTCCATCTCTCAGAATGAGAGGCATGAGTGAGCACTGTTTGAAGTTCCACATGAGAGTTTAGCCATGGCAGTTGTCACCGTAAATGTGATCCAGAAATGGACAAATATTCAACTTGGACCTCACTTTGACTGGAAGTTTTCCTCAAGGAGGATGAAGTCAGGCACAGACGAGGAGAAATGATGACTTAAGGCTTTATGAAATGGTGAGACAGGACTCTTGCCAGTATTACTTAAAATAATTCATGCAAAGTGCTTAGTACAGTGCTTGGCACATAGTGAAAACTCAATGTTAGTTAATATAGTGAAAATTACAAGTATTACTAGTATTAAAATATATATATAACAAGAAAAACCCTTATGCTGGAAATTTTTTCACAAGGTTTCCAATGTTTATGACTCCTGTGTGCCAGTTTCAGGATGTGATGCAGGTGGTGGACTACACCATGTCTTATCCTTGTCTTAATTTAGTAATGTCTGTATCTTATACTCTGTGGTTTCCTTGCATATTTCTTACAGATGGAAATTTGTAGGTTGGCTGGTTGCATGCAAAGGAAGGGTGTGGATGTCCCTGGAAACATGTCAGTGTTCCACAGAGAGGATGTGAAAGTCAGCCAGAAGTCAGATGTTCCCAATGGCATTCTTCTCTCCCAACTGGCACAGCAGATCTTCTTTCAGTCACCTTAACAGGACATGGACCAAGAACAATAACTGGGACACACATAACCGTGGCCATTGGGTAATTCAAACATAAATTCAGATCATCCATTCTACCAAAGAGTTTCTATTCTGATTGCTGTAAATGATACTGAACATCATTTTCTTACAAGAGAACTAAGAGCTGCCAGAGGCAT
>NW_006773895.1:438281-458891 GCF_000442215.2 Lipotes vexillifer | reverse complement strand
AAAAAAAAAAAAAAAAAAAAAAAAAAAAAAAAAATATATATATATATATATATATATATATATATATATATATATGCCTATTTTTAGCTTGATATAATTAGTACCCCAATGACCAGAGCTATTGAAATCGGTTGGTCCAGATTTTCTGCCTAATCTACAAAATGGGCTTTTATCCGACAAGAAGATTTTTATAGTACTATGAAAATAAAGGGGAAGAAAAAAAAAAGTAACGTTTCAAATATAGTTTTTTTGTGGTTTAAATATAAAGGAACAAAGTAACCTGTTTTGTTGTTAGGTTCTTCTCCCCTTTTCTTTTTCTTTTTAATAAAATGTTATTCAGATTTTGAAGTCATACTGAAATCAGGTCCACTGAGGGATGAAATCCATATCTTCCTTTGCTTCAGCTCTGTAGTAAATAGCAGATAATTTTGTTAGTTCTTCAGACTAGTAAATGACACAATCATAAACAAAAATGCTATTTATCGATTTTACAAAATTCTTAGTTGGGTTATGGTGGAAGTACAATCTCTCCATCCTTCGGTCATTCTATTTCAAATCTTGTTAGATTTATTCATGATTTTGCTTCCCATTTTGAAGTCATTTTCATGATTCTCTTTGAGAATATCATTTTTTCCAGACTCTATTATCTCCATAAATTGAAATTCATTTCATTTTAGATAGAGTGATTGTTCTCTTATTGAGAAAATTCCCAATATTCATTTTTCTTAATCCCATTAATATTTATTGCACAATTACACAGAATTAGATACAGTACAATATGCAGAGTATATTCTCACTAATCCTAAGAGATTTACATCTTAAAAGTAAAAAGATAAATATATCTCTTCTTATTTGGTGTATTTTACAAGACATTAAGAAAATATTTTTGCAGAGTGAGTTATATTTAGAGACTAAAGGAAATGATTTAAAAGGAGAAAAAAAAAAAAAACAGGACAGATAGGGCTTTTCTTAACATAAAACATGATCTCATTCATTTAAGGACAGATTAGCCGCAATAAATAAGATTAGGGAAATCGTTTTCAAGATACAAGCAAAGGAAACAAAGCATCTTATCACCCAGGGGATCCGGAAAGATCAAGTGGTATTTTTCCAAGACCACACCCATCACCCATGTGGGTTTGGTTGGTGATGAGAGGAGAGAGGTGGAGACAATGTTGTGCAACCAACAAATAGAAGGTTGAAGAATCAAAATCAAAAGCAGGCTACTAGAGCAACAATTAATTCTTAAAAAGCAGAAATGATTTTGGATGAAAAAAATCATTCAGGGTTATATAGAGTCACTGGGCCAAGAGCAATGAAGGTGCTCTATTATAGCTTAATTTAAATATGCCATATACTGAGAAATGTACATAGAACATGATGCTTTATTCAATCATCTTATTTACCTCCACTATCTACTTCTTAAAACAAATCAATTTTAATTTTTCCTGGAGGTGGTGGTTGGCATGGAAATGAAGAAAAGATAAGTATACTTTTTTTTATCATTATGATAAATTTTGTAATTAAACTTAGTTAAAGCTCATTAGCCACCAAGAGAGAATAAGAAATAAGTCTCCAAAAATGTAAAATTTCCTTTAGATACGTTTTAGAACCAAAGAACATATTTTCATTAAAAGTTGATCTGCATTATCAAGTTAATAGAAATGCTCTTAATAATTATGTTGTATTGGTTATGAAAATCCTATAAGATATTAAACAAAGCTAGCTCTCATTTCAAATTACCAAACACAAGAATTATAAAAGACAAAAAATAAAAGTGATGTTTTGTGTTCTTAAAACAAAAATATTTATTTTTTCTTGCTGATTTCCTTGTTATATAGTAAAATAGCAAATATCAAGCAATTCATTATTTTTACTTTATTAAAGTATAGTTGATATAAATAATTGATGAGTTGTACAAATGTATCTGTTGTGTAACCACTGTCCCGATCAATATACATTGGTAGGATTTCTGTCCTCCCACAAGTCCCCTTATACATTTTCAATCCAAATGACTCCTATTTCCCTCTCCATGCAATTGCTGATCTGATTACCATCATTATAAATTAATTTTGTTTGTTTTGTAATTCATATAATGGAATTTACAGAAGGTACTCTTATGTGTCTGGCTACTTTCACACAGAATGTTTTTGTGATTCTTCCATAGTGTTCCTGTATTAGTATTGATATCTTTTCACAGCTAAGTAATGTTACATTGTATGAATCTACTGTAGTTTGTTTATCCATTCACTTGTTGATTGACTTTTTTTTTTTAATGCCTATGAACATTTGTATACAAGTCTTTTTATGGATATATGATTCTATTCCCTTGGGTAAATACCTAGGTGTAATTCCTTGGTCATATGGTAATTGTAGGTTTAACTTTATAAGCTACAAGCAAACAGTTCGCCAAAGTGTTTGTACAATTTTACACTTCCCCAGCAGTGCATGAGTTCCAATAATTCCCTATCCATGCCAACACTTGTTATTGCTCATGTTTTTAATTTTAGCCATTCTGGTGGGTATGTAGGTGGTATCTCATTGTAGTTTTAATTTACTAAATATGTTGAGAATAATACATGTGCTTATTTATCATTCATATAGCTTATTATGTGAAATGTGTTTTTAATCTGATTCATTGTTTATTATATATTTTTTTCTTATTTTTGTACTTCCAAAGTTCTTTCTATATCTGGAAACAAAACTACAGATATATGTACTGAAAAATTCTTCTACCAGTTTCTTAATGATTTTTGTTGAAAAACCAAGATGTTTAATTTTGATGTTTACTTTATTCATATTTTTTGTTACTTTTCCCTTTTTTATCTATTTTCTTTTTCAATGATTTCTGATCTCTATTAATATCTTCTTTTTACTTACCTTGACTTAATTTGTTTTTACCCTAGATTCCTATATTAGAAACAGAGATCACTGATATAAAAATCTTTCTTCATGTTAATATAAACATTAAAGTTACAAATTTCCCTCTAATCCCAGCTTATCTTCATCACACAAATTTTGATCATATGTGTTTTTATTTCATTCAGGTAAAAATGCTTTCTAATTCCCATGTAACTATTTATAAATGTGTTGTTTCATTTCTAATTATTTAAGGATTTTCCAGATATGCCTTTTGGTAATTTATTTCAAATTTAATTCCTTTATGGTTACAGAGTATATCCTGTATGATTTTAATATTTTTAAATGAATTAAAGCATGCCACACTTCAACAAAAGGGTATTTTAAAGGGCTTCATCATTATCAAGATCAACATTAATCTCAATTTTGTCTGTGAGTTTTCTTTTCACCTTCTTTCTCTAACTGATACTTATTCTCCAATGATACAGCTTTTTATGAAGCTCTCTCAAATTGTGGCTGTCTTCTCTCTCAGAATACGACTTTTGGAGATGGGATATGTTTCCTCCTTTCTCCACATTGCTACTCCCAAACCATTTAGCCTCACTTATCAGTTTTTTTGTTTGTTTGTTTTTGGTTTTCCAGCTCATTGCAGACCAAAACACCCACTGCCCTCCAGACTGTAGCTATCTGCCAGTCCTCCAGGTACTAATAGCACTCACTCTGCAAATACATTAGCACCTGGCTCATTGGTAACTCTTTCCAACACTGTTCTTATTGCTGGTCATTCCCACAATATTCACACAGATTATCCTTTCAATGTCCTATCCCCTTGAGTCCTCAATCTCTCTTCCTCCAATGAACTTGGTCTCTACTTAATTTCAGCTTCACCGTCCCACAGTCATCCTATCGTCCCTATTACTGTCAACAGCTGTAACCTATCCACAATTTCAGTTTCAAACATCCTACCTTGTGTCCACCTCCTAGTATCTCTCTTGTCCATTCCCTCTATCTTACCTCCAAAACTCCTTCACTCACATTCGTACCTTGAATCCATTGATATTGCCATGTTTTCAACTTCTTCATTCTCTTCATGCCCTCTTTTCTTTTTATATGTTACATTCCATAATGCATCATCATTATTGTATCTTGCTTTTACTCTCAGCTCCCTTGTCTTTCTCTATTGTTTTCATACACTCCCTTGGCAAAATAACAATTCTTGTTAGATCTGACTCTACTATTTTGTGCCTGTACTGGTATAGCCAACTGAAATTGGAAGGAAAAAACACACGACCTTGTAGACAATATTTAAATTTACTTTATTCTTGCAGTTCTAGAGGTCACTAGACCTCTAGGGGGATAATCTGTTTCCTTATATTTTCCAGCTTCTAGAAGTGCCTACAGTTATTGGGTGGTACTCCCCTTCTTCACATTACTCTACCCCATTTTCTGATGTTGTATTACTTACCTTAGTCCTCATGACTCCCTCTTATAAAGAGCCTTGTGATTACATTGGACCTACCTGGATAATCCAGTATAATCTCTCCATCTCAAGATCCTTAACTCAATTACATCTGTGAAGTTGCTATTGTCACGTAAGGCAAAGTATTCACAGGTTCTAGAAATTGGGACATTGACATCTTGATGAGGAGGCATAGTTCAACCTACTATAGAAGGTAAAATTTGAGTAAATATCTAAGAAAAAGAGAGACCTAGGGCTTCCTTGGCGGCACAGTGGTTGAGAGTCCGCCTGCCGATGCAGGGGACATGGGTTCATGCCCTGGTCCGGGAAGATCCCACATGTCGCAGAGAGGCTGGACCCGTAAGCCATGGCTGCTGAGCCTGCGCGTCCGGAGCCTGTGCTCCACAATGGGAGAGGCCACAGCAGAGAGAGGCCCGCAAACCACAAAAAAAAAAAAAAAAAAAAGAGAGAGAGAGAGAGAGACCTAGCCATGCAATATATTTAGAGGAAGAAATTTCTAGGAAGAGTACAGAATAAATGAAGGTACTAAACAGGAATGTTCCTTATATGTTCAAGGAACAGGAAGAAACCCATAGGGAAGAATAGTGAGCACAGACAGGTGACGATGTTGTAAGGACGGGCAGAGAACATCTAGGATGTGGTTGTAGATCACATAATAAGAACTTTGCCTTTCATGCTGAATGATGCATGGACCCATTGGTTTTGAAGAAAGAATGACACTATCTACATTATGTTTAACAGGATCACTCTGAATGGTACGTTAAGAAAAGTCTGATAAAAGTCAACAGCAAAAGCATGAGACTTATCAGAAGGGTATTGTAATAAGCGAGGTGAGAAATTATGGTAGCCTAGACAGGAATGATGGTAGTGGGTATAAAGAAAAGTGGTCATAATCTGGATGGATTTTGGAGGTAGGACTAACATAATTGGCTGAGAAGTTAGAGAATGAGAAATATCAAGAATGACACCACAGTATGGGGCCTGAGCAACTAAAGGAACAGAGCTGTCATTAAGTGACTTGGAGAAAGCTGTGGATAGAGCCAATTTTGAAAGGAGAATCAGGAGCTTATTTTGGGACATGTTGAGTGTGAAGTTCTTATTGATCATACAAGTGGAAATTCAGTTTGAGGTACAGTATGGAGACTAAAAATTCAGAAATCATCAACATATAATGGGAGTAAACCCAAGAGATAGGGTGAGATCACCTGGAGACTAGATGTGGAAAGAAAAGATAAAATATTCCAGGTTTCAGCCTCAGAACCTTAAGGACACCCTAATATTAGAGGGCCTCATGGATCCCACAAGGGCTCTGAGCTTGTGGTAGGGTTCTGTTCTTACCCTGTAATTCTTAATACTTTTTTACCAAGAATTCTCACATTTTCATTTCACTGTCCTAACTATAGTACCTGGAACATGCCAGGCACATATTAGGTGCTCAGTGAATATTTGCTAAAAATAGTAAGTGAAAAAAATGAGTTTAGACTTTTTATATCTCTCTGAACAGTGATTTTGATTCTTCCATGATGGTATCCATGAATCTTCTGGCCCAACAATGTACTCTAACAGTAAATGTGTCTGTGTGTGTGTGTATGTGTGTACTTATGTGCACACCATAGTAGCATATTTCTATTTAATTGACAATTGCATGATTGATGGTTAGGACTACATGGTAATTTCCATATGTAATCAATAGGATTTATACAACCAGACCAAACACTTTACATTTCATATCTGCTTATCTCTGCCATGGAAATGATAAATGAAATTAGCTGTGATGTTAAGTCAAAAAACCATGTAGGGTTTCCCTGGTGGCGCAGTGGTTGAGAGTCCACCTGCTGATGCAGGGTATGCAGGTTTGTGCCCCGGTCCGGGAAGACCCCACATGCTGTGGAGTGGCTGGACCCGTGAGCCATGGCAGCTGAGCCTGTGCGTCTGGAGCCTGTGCTCCGCAACGGGAGAGGCCACAGCAGTGAGAGGCCCGCGTACCGCAAAAACAAAAACAAAAACAAAAACAAAAAGCAAACAAAAAAATGTAAACAATAGAAAATACAGAATGACAACACTTAAGGACAGATGGCATTGTTTTTCATTTTATTTCAACATATTACTTACTATACATGGTGGACAATGTAGTGAAGGAATTTCAATGCCTCTCTCACTTCCCATATATATTCCCTGATCTTAGGATATAACTATAACTCCTTCCTACTAGTGTATAACCACAAATATCCCATAGATTTTACAAAAGAATGTATCACCTCTTAAGCATAGTAGTTGAATGTCAATGTCTTAGATTGTGACCTTAAGAAAAACATAAAGTTACCTGCTCTATTTTTATTTACTTCTGTGGAGCACCAGGTTAGAGGAGCAAAGTAGTCTTTGAAATAAATAAGACACTATATATAAAAGCTGGCTGCACTCTAAGTTTTATCTTTCACAAAGAAAACACGCAAAAAAAGTAATTTATGTAACTGTGCATTATTTTTGTAAAATGTACTTAAAATAATCCCTGCTTATCATGGTTAATAAACCTGAATTCCTAATCAGCTTGTTAGTTATTCAGTGTCTGTGGCATATCCAGTCTCACTATACCATGCAACAGGGTGTACGCCATTCTAAGGAAGACATTTCCTTAGTGATATTTTTATTTACCAACTGTAATATAGAAATTGATTGAGGGAAATGCTCCTTCTTATTGCAGACTTAGAAACTTTAACAGTTATTTTCCATTTCTCCCTTTAGAGTTGATGTGGCAGTGTAAATTTATATTTAAAGTATATTGATAATTCTCAGGAAGGGGCTTTAATCCTTTAATTGGGGTCTCCAAGAGGACTCAAGAGGAATAAAACACAAGCTTACTGTCCATCCTTTTTTTCTTGTATCACTGACTATTTTTCTGTCAGCAGACAAAAGTTAAACACTACTCCCTTGTCACTGTAATTTTACTGGGCAGGTGTGGCACTGGGGAACAGAGTGAGAAAAAATCGACGATTGACATAATTCAGCGCTAAAGTGTTTAGATCACATCAGAGGCCAAATAAAGCTCCTCTGCTGATAGGAAATTAGTATTCCTGGCAGAGCCATGTTCAAGGTGAAAAAAAGGAGAAGAATATGCATTTCTCAAGCACTTCATGAGAAAAGTACACAAGTGTTCTTTGAAAGAGGCTTATACATGTGTTCCATAGGACATGTGGAAACAAACATCTATGCATATTCTCTTATCAGAAGCTAGTTCTCTGGCAAAGCTGCTCCACCTGAAAAGACAAAGTGATCTCACAGCCAGCATATATAAAAAGTTTTTTAATTACTAATAAAAAGATCACATATATAAATGTCAACTTTGACCAAGTAACTCAAATCATGTTACAGAGTTTTCCTCTTTAAGTAACTAGCTTCACTACGGAGGTAAGGAAACAGGAATAAAGTAAATTCCATAGGTCAGGAACAGAGCCAGAAGTTGACCCTCCCCACTAGAACAGATCAACTCCCTCACTTGAAGTTGGCATATTACACTGACGGTAACATCATATGAGTGCCTAGTAAAGACTTTAAGCTATTATACTAGAGTGGCTTCACAAAATTCCAATTGATTGAAACTTTCCTCTGAAACTTGAATCAAAGCAAACCCCATTTTTTCCTGTGCCTCTTCTCTTGTAGTGAAGGATCCAAAGATAGCACACAAATGGATGTTTCTGATACCTGTGGCTTATCAGTAAGAATAGAAGTAATGGAAATCTCATGAGAAAGCCTGCTTTTAAAAGATTTCCGATCCAATTTTAGAACTCAAAAGACTTCAATTAGTTTCAGATTAACATCCAAGTCTTTCAAAGTATATCTTCCAGAATTCAGTTATCAAGAGGACATCAGACACTGAAATTTAGGTTCAATTTTTGTGGCAAGAGGAGAGATTTAGGCAAATATTCAGGTTTTTCTTTTCTTTTTGGGGGGCTTAAGCCCCATCTTCTATCTTTTTTTCCAACTGTCGCTTTTTCCCAATTATACTTTCATTAACTTCTTATTAAATAATTACACATGTATATATGCATGCACGACCACACATATGTAAAGCAACACTTTTTAATATTCTGCTAAAGCAGTGGTAACTTAACAGGTGGTATTACTTCCTTTGTATGTGATATTCCATAGATGCCAGCCCTAGGAGCATTAGGGTGCAAAAATGTTCAGTTTCAATGTCCTCAAAACGTACTTCAATGGAGGAAATCCCATTCCAGTGCCCATGATAAAGTGTGGCTGCCATCCTTTTCCTGTCTCTGATCCTCAGACTTTCTCTCAAATTTCTTCTCCCAACTGTAGGTCAGCTACTATTGAAGCAAATATCTATAAGACAGGCAAGTGGCAAGGGTGTTACAGAGATGCATCTACCTCAGTCTGCCCTGGAGAATTTGAAGCAAGAAAAAGAAATATGATTCATAATTCAGAGTAGAGCTTTTGGGGGATTCATACATCAAAGATGCAACTAAACATAGTGGGTATTAGTTAGAGAAACAGAATCCAGTCTTTTTAAAGAGGCCACAGAAGTATTCCAACAAGAATTCCATCCCAACCTACTTTCAGCAACCTATTCATCTGTGTCCTTTCCAAACCTTCCTTTTGAAGACAGTTCTCCTGCTGAGGTCTAGTGTCTATAGAGAGTTAGCACTACCTTGAAGTTTCACACTGTAGCCCTGGGTGCTTTGTCAAATTCAAAAGAAGAAAGAGCTTCTCATCTCATTGTACAAATTGAGGCAAATGTTAATATGATATTTTGTGCACATGTTTATTTATATGGGATTAATATAAAATTTGTTTCATTTAAAATCAACCATGAATTATTTGCCTGCAGACTGGACAGATTTGAAAGCTGATAGCCATTAGATGGGAAAAAAACATTTGAAAACACGTGGGTTTATTACTGAGTCAAGTATAATGTAAACTGAGGATGGTCTCTGCTGGGAGTCACAATGCTTCTGCTGTGGATAAGGCTGCTACTGTCAACTTGAAAGGAAAGAAAAAGACAAAGAACAAAGATATGTATTTCTCTAGCTTACTTTTTTTTTTTTCCTAAGGGAAATTTAATTCAGCATGCCTCCAAAAGCTGATGCAGATTCCAAGTTTCTTTATAATATAATGCCTCTCTGCAAAAATGGTCTCTTTCTCTGAAACTACCCCTGCTGTTTTGGTTGAGGAATGCCATTCAGCTGCCTTTGTTCCAAACACTTGATTGAGTTAGTGCGTCTATACATATAAAATTACCTGGCTCTTGCTTACTATGAAATGTAAGACTGGAAAGCTTCAAACACTGTTATAGAAATGCAGCCATATTTTCATTTACTCTTAAGCAGTAAGCAGGGCTAAAGCTTTTCAAAGGACAATTTTGGCTACATTTCATTATTTGTCTCTGATTTTCCTGCTGTACAGCAGGACAGTAACTCCCAAATCAACTGAACTGTTAGAGTGGGGGAGTATCCCAGGATTCTTTCTTTTCCAGTTGATTCTGATTGATAATCAGCTAGTTTGGAAATCCTTTGTTTTACTTCAAGGATACTCCATGAAGAGCAAACCTCTGATTTATAAATATATACTCCAGTATAGAGGAAGAGCCTACTAGACACATGTTTACATTTTTACATCCATCCCCCAAAGCACTACACATCCTTTAAAACCTCATTTTGGTTTCTCTGAACCCAACCAGTGTTCTTACCCAGTTGTAACACCAAATAAAAGCTATAGAGAAGAGTCTGCTTCATTCTTCTCTCATAGCCCACTTATTTTCCAGAAACCCTTCCTTGTTTTACTTTTTCCCTTGGCATTTTTTTCTTCCTATACTTGGTTTATCACTCCACTACAAAGGATTATCCTTTGTATGTTTATTGTCATATATAAAGGATTCCTATTTTAACTCCCATTGTGCATTGGGTAGTGGCTCTTCTAATAGATAGATCTATATCCCAACTCCCAGAATCTGTGAATGTCACCTAAGTTGGAAAAAGGGTCTTTGCGATGCAATTAAGTTGAGGAAATTGAGATAAGGTCCTCCTGGAGTATGTGAATTGACCCTAAATTCAAAGAAAAGTGACTTTATGAGAAACAAAAGAGAAGATGCAGAGACAGAGGGAAGGTCATGCAATGATAAAGATGCAGATTGGAGTGGTGTGGTCACATACCAAGGAACACCTGTAGATACCAGAGGCTGGAAGAAGCAATGAAGGACTCTTGCTTAGATCTTTTGAGGGGGGAGTGTGGCCCACCCAGACTTGTGGACTCCAGAGTCCTGGAGGAATACATTTCTGTTGTTTCAAGTCACCACCAAGTTTGTGGTAATTTATTACAGCAGCCCCAGGAAACTGATACCATCCTCTTCCTTCTTTTCTTGTCTAGCCTAATTCTCACCTATTTAATACACAAAAAAAACCTTTTTCTGCCTCTCCCAGTCCTTCTCCCTTGCCCTCTTCTCAGACAGTTACATACCATGAAACAACTTGAGCCACAGCTGAAGAGTAGAATTCATAACATATCTTTATGGAGAAAACAGAGTTATAATTAGATTTGGGTTCTTTAAGAGCAGGGATAGAGTATTATCCTCTTGGGATTTCTCACATCTAGCATCAGTGCAGGTACATAGATGTTGTTTAATAAATGTTTTTTATTAATAACTTCTAAAGTTAGATGAAATGAAGCTTCAGTGCTTCCAAATTCTAAAGTCCCTAAAAATTCTTCAAACTCAAACTCCATTTAGATTTACCAAGATTTTTTCATCTACTTCCTCACCTTCTTCAAACTCATCCTTATGTCTTCAAACACCAATGACCCAGATGAGTTAATAAAAATACTACTAATAATCAAATAGTGATAACTCAGAGTCTAAAGGTGTCAGGACAAAACTAATTGTTTCAGTTGCATTTAAGGACAAGTATATGCTGGGAGTTTCATCTGTGAACTTAACTACCATTTACTAGAGTAGTTTGCATTAAAAATATATATTCTTTATTCCAAGAAATGCTTTACAAAGTAATTCCTGGAACACAATACATTTATGCGTTTGAGTGTGTTCTTTTCTATTCTTGGTAATCCCAGCCCTATATTTGCATGCTGGTTATACTTATCTCTTGTTATCTCTAAGTAATAATGTAATGTAATAAGTAAGACAGATTTTATTGAAGGGGAACTACTGCTATAGGTATACAGGGGAGCTACTACAGTGGGAGGAGTTTTGTGGTAGGGAAGAGAGATCTGGCTTAACTCAGAATACAACAAGGAAAAGTAGACTTTATAACCAAGGAGCAGGGTGGGGATCAGTGAAGGAAAAATTACTAAAGGGAAACATTGGGAATAAGAGGGGATTCTGATTCCAACTAAATCAGCTTAGCAAGATCCTTGCAAACTTGAACAATGTAGAGATGAACATGGAAGTTCAAATATCAAGGCCTAGCTGAGAAGAGAGTTCAAAGGAGCCTGACAGAGTTCAGTCAAGGAGAGAATCTTTATCAGAACTTATTAAAAGAGAATCTTCTAATAATAGTATCATTACAGCTTCTTGCTTCCCACCTGGCTTCTCTTCTTATTTGTGATTTTATATGGAGAAAGCCTAACTCTCTTTCTTCTAATCCAAAGTAGGGATATTGCATTCCTTTATGAAAAGTGTCAATATTTATTCCTTAATTTGCTTTTTTTTAGCCTTTGTTTTGTGATTGCCTCCTTCTCTCTCAGGACTCCCAAATTTTCTGTTGAAAGAAAAGTACTTAACTTCTTGCTAGTCTCCTTTCACATTCTTTGCTTTTCTTTATCTTTGCTGTTTAGATTACCCTCTCTTCTCTGACTTTTGTTTCCCTACCTTATTTTGGGTTCTAGACCATAGTATTTGTGTTTCCTCTTTAAAGTCTTCTGCTGTTTAACTTCCTCTTCTTGTTGTTTCCTTGGCTCACATTTTCCTTTACTAGAATTCAGTGCTAATGCTTCCTGCTGCTCAAATTCCTTTAGTCTTAATGTCTACAGAAGATTTTCCTTTCTTTCATTTACTAGGAAAGTTTCTTACTAGAGTCCTCCAGCCTGTGACTTTGTGTACTCTGAATACTCAGTAAACCGCAAGCATTAAAACCCCATTTGTCAGTCATCTGTAGATAGGAGGGGAGAGCTGGGATGTTGGGAAAACCTGGATGACTGTAATTTCCCAGGTTGGAATAACGATCAGCTCCTGATCAATGTACTGGTCTGGAAGATATTCAGAGAAAAGAACCAGGATATTCAATATCTTTGGGGCTATTACCAAAGAGAATTTAGAGAAGAATTTAGGTGACAAATAGAATTTAGCTGAGTGTTATTGAAATTATTATTTTGTTTTTTATGTACTTTTCATGGTGTGTGTCCTCCTTGCTTGTGGCTGGCACATTGAAGTTCACCATAGAAATGGACTTGGGCATTTTGTCATTCTTCTGATTCTCATCCATTTGTTCAACAATATTTGTTACTTTCCATGTGCTCTGTGTGCAGAATACTATGATGAGCAAAATACAAATATAAGCAAAACTAGATATTGATTCTTTCCTCTAGAGCTTTGAATATGATATCAAATCACTACCAAAATAATATAAATTTTCAGGTATGGTCAGTGTCGTAAATGAAATGTACATAGTGCTCTAAAACATGTAATGTACTAGGGAGATTTGACCTATTCAGGCAGATCTGAGAAAGTTCAGTTGAGATGACATGAAAGGCAGAGGAGTGCTGAGATGAAGCTGGGAAGTAAGCAGCTGCTAGGACATTAGGAGCCTTGTTAAGGAAAGGGGTGACATGACTGGATTTGGGAAACAAAAGCATAAATCTGACTGCAATATTGTGATGATTAATTTTCTGTGTCAGCTGGGCCAGAGCACCTAGATATTTGGCAAGCATTATTCTGGATGTTTCTGTGGGGGTATTTTTCGATGAGATTAACATTTAAATCAGTGGACTTTGAGTAAAGAAGATTGTCCTCCATATGTGAGAGAGCCTCATCCAATCAGGTGAGGGCCTAAATAACATGAAAAGACTGGCCTCACCCAAGCAGGAAGAAATTCTGCCAGCAGATAGGCTTTCTGAATTGAACTGCAGCATTGGCTCCTCTTTGGGTCTCCAGTCCACAAAGCAGATATTGGACTTGCCAACTTCTGTAATCTCATGAACCAATTCCTTAAAATAAATATCTCTCTGATCTCTGGCTCTCTCTCTTTCTTATCTCTTTCTCTCTCTAAAAGTGATATTGGCAATTCTAGTATCCCAGGTGTGAGTTCATAGTAGCTTGCTTTAGTGGTGTTGGAAATTGAGAGAGGTAGATTGAAAATCCAATTAGGAAGCAAAATATACAGAGCATTTTGATGTGTTGGATATTGGAGGCATGAAAAGGGATAAAGCAAAGACTTGAATTTTTGATTTACACATCTAAATACACGGTGGTGGTATTCACTGAGTAGTGTTCACCAGAAGAAGACCAGTTTGGAAAGAAAGAATGTGATTGTAGGTTTGGAAATGTTAAGTGTGAGACACTTTGATAAATCCAAAAAGGCTCCATTAGAGGTTGAATATAAAGTCCTAGTAACAGATGAGAGATATAGATTACACATAAATTTGAGAGTCACCTTCTTACAAGTGGTAATGGAAGAAGTGGGCATGGATGAAAACACATGATAATAGAAAGAAGAAAGTTAAGACTCAGTCTTGGAAAAATGAAATGTTTAATGATAGGATATGAGACTAGAAATATACTAAAAGTTTAAATCAATCTTAGAGTTTTAATTTTTTTTTTTAATTTTAATACAATATATGGGAATGATGTGTGTGGAGGTCTTTGTGAAGTGCCATTGCTACAAGAAAGGACTGATATATCTTCTGGTTTGGATCTTCTTGCTTCATTCTTCAAGGGACAAGTTGCTTATTTACATTATTTTCTTACTTTTTCATCAATCAGGAAATCAAGACAGAATATTGTGTAATTATCTTAATAGTACATGCATTCCGGTCTTTATTTCTCATAAAAAATTTGGCTTTCAGTAGCACTTTCTGGACATAATGCATGAGCAATTTAAAGACTTCTTCAAGCTTATCAAGAAGTCAGCTATATGCTAATTTTAAAGACTGGGAAGTTATTTCTGTGATTTCTTTTATAATTTCTACAGGAACAAAATCGCAAGCATTCACCATCCAGTTGAAAATATAATTTATGAAGTTCTCCAGATACATAAATTCTATGAGCACATAGGTGTCTCGAACATTATTGGACTTACTGAATATTATCAAACTCCCTACGATTTTGTGTTGTATTAAGTTATACACGTATAATGCTATCTGATATGGTAGCAAATGCTGATTCATTTACTTATTTATTCAACAAACAATTATTTATTAACAGAAAATTTCCAAGTACTCCATGAGACACTGGGGTACAAATGTAATTAAGACAAAGTTCCTAGGCAATAAATAAGCTCACAGTCTGCTGGATATATATAATAATACTATGTGTTACAATCCATGATAAGGATAGTTTATTAGGAGAACAAAGAAGAGGAGATAAACAATTCCACCTGTAATGGGATACAGGCAGGAGGAAGGGAAGTTTCAAAAGAAAGTATTAACCAAGCCAAGAGGGAATGATAGAAAATGCATTCTAGGCAAAAGAAGCAGCATGACCAAAAGCACCAAGGCGTGAAACATTTTGGTTTTTATCAATATTGCAAATGCATATAACATGAAAGCAGAAAATTGCAAGATATATAGAGACATAGGAAATAAAGTGCACATTATGGGGTGACATAGGTAGCAGGCTGGTGAATTAGAGATTATCCTGGTGATGATGGAGAATGGGCTTAAGTAGGAAAGTTATAATAACTAGATTTGCATAGTAAATAATATTGGTGTTAAAAAAAAGGAATTTGAGTCAACACAACTGGTGGCATGCTGTATTCATAGTACCATTCTTTTCACATTGCTATTTTTTTAAATTCATGATTGTTAAGGAAACATGATACACTATTTTACTGCTCACCGAATATCCTGCTCTGTTGTTCACATGTGATTTTCTTTGGCAAAAAATAAAAATATATGAGAAGAAATAACATGTGCTTCTAGACATGTGACGTAGTTTTAAGAATTGGCATGTGGCATACCATGTGGCATATCATGTTTCATTCTCCTTTGCCAAGGTGGCAATATTATGGTAAGTCACTTAGACATATAGGTTGTTACTGCATCTAATCCAGGAGAACCTGACTGATACAGGAAGTATATATCATGGTGATGCTTCCTCTCTGATTGCAAAACTTTTTGTAGCCTCCTTGATCTTACTACTCAGATACCAATAGAGTCTACATAATTTGGCTTCTCCCAGATAAACTGAATGATACAGAGAGCAGTGATTAAAGAAGAGATTTTAACTTTAGTTACATGGTTATTTATAATAATGAGAAATAGTAGCTTTGTGTTCTAAATTTCCATAGAATATTTGAACACAGTGGAAGATATTTACTCATGTACAATAGATTCTCATTATTTGTGGTAGTTATGTTATCTAGAGTACCATAAAAACTGAAGTAGTGAATACTGAACTATGGCTCTAAGGGGAAACACTGGGTTAGGTGTCTATAAGCCTCTGGCCACATTTCATCAACCAAAATACCATTTGGCTTGTGGGTCATTTGCCAACATGTTTGTAAAACAAATCAGTCTCATAAGCATTGAAAACCGTCTCTTCCACATAACTTTTTCTTATATTACACTTAATAGGTATGTTCCAAATTCTTCCATAGCTTCCTGATCTTCAGAACCTGTCCCATCTACAAGTTTTACATTTTTCATACCATATCACCTTAAGAAACATGTGAGCCAGCCAGCACATAGCCAGGAGGGCTTACTACTCTCCTGACCCTGGCTAACATCACCATAAATTACTTTGACTTTCAGTCTTAAAACAACGTTGTCCAATATGTTTTTTGTTGTTGTTTTTTTGGATTTTTTGTTTGTTTTATCTTGTTTTTAATCAGTCAAACCCACAAACTTAGCCATTTTTCTATCTTTTCCATAGCTTCATCACACACCATAGATGTAAATTTAGCACTTTCTGGAGCAGCCTGATATACAGATTAGGGAATTTTCTGTTCCTTTTTTTGGATGTACCATATTGTTGATTCATTAACATTGAACTTACAGCCAACAGCACTGTAACTCATGCCTGAATGATGCTTAGCTAACACATGTATTTTCCCCCTTAAGATGCATCACAGCTTTTTGTATTTAGAAGCTCTAGACAGCACTTCAGTATATGCTTAGAGGACATTTTAAACAATGAAATCCTCCCCCCACAAAAAAAGTACAAAAGTGCAAAAAAAGGTGGCACTAAATAGACTGCAAAATGAAAACTTGTTTACAGTGCAATACCTAAAACAAGAAGGAAGAGCCTCGCCTTGTTCAATCTCAGTTGAGAACAGGTGCAGTCAAATGACTCAAAATTTTGACCACTCAGCACACGTTTGCAAATGATTTGAAAAGCCTTCAAGTATTGACTTTGGGGTTATAAATAAAATTGAGTGAGTAGGCAACTTCACAAATATGGAACCTGTGAATTACGGGGATTAACTGTATTTGTTTTTTGTTAAATAAAATTACATGTAGTTTTGAACAAGACTAAACTGATACCATTAGAAGTGCTGTGGAAAATTAGCCGAAAACTTAATGAAGGTCTGGTCACCAAATTCTAGAACTCACATTTACTACAGGGGGAAAATCATGATGAAAAATTAGATTTATTTAATTAGGCTAATATTTATTAGTTACCAGGTAATTTAAAATAACTAGGTGATATTTTTGTTGTTGTTAACGAAATAAATGCATTGACTATATTTTCCTAGCAGAAGCATTGTTGCAAATTCATTAAATATAGAAAAAGCACCAATCTACTAACAAGGATTAGCTGACATTTGACAACAACCAAATATATATAGGGTAAATTACTATAACAAACACATTACATGTGTAGTGTGAGAAACTGAATTTGTGCATCTGATCACAGCATCTGACTAAGAAATGCAGAAGGTTTACCAAAGAAGTTTGTTTTTAAATATTGCTTACAAAACAGATAGAGGAAAGGTATTTCTGGCCCAAAAGAGAGTGTAAAATTAGAGCCCATGTACGGGACCACAACGGAATTAAGTTGAGTGGTTCAGACCAAACAGGTGTTTACTTTCTTACTTGTCAGTTACAGACATATAATAATGGACAATAAAATTATGGCTTCGAGCTAAGCCTTCATACAAAATGTCAAATTTCTTGAAAAACTAGGAAGAATTTAGTGCCACTCAATCTGAAAAAAAGACCACCATTGATTTCTGAAGTTTTGATGCACAAATATAACTTTAACAGAATATGACATCTAACTTGTCATATCATATATCAGATGGGTGATTCATTTTGCCTTCCAAATACACAAAGATAAAAGTCAATTAAGTTTGTTTTCTGCACAATTATAAGAAACACTGTCATTGTTAAGATGATATTGATTGTGAAATGAAGAACTTTCTACCGGTGGCAGGACAGAACCTGCATTTTCCAAGATAAACTCTTCAGCATCAGGAGTTTTGACAGCTCTGAAGGGAAGGAAAAAGGCATTTTTATTCTCAATAGAATGTACAACCAAAGGTATTGATGCAGTTACAGCTTGAAAGCATTTTCTTAAGTATTGAAAATGACTCAGAAGGGAAATGGTGTGGGTTTAAGTGTTGATAATGCCACAGTAAAGAATAGAACATGAAACTTAAATTACATGCATGTCAGTAAAGTAACAACGTACATTTACTTTGCAGCTTTTGACAAGTAAAGCCATATGTGACCCTCAGTCGACATGCACAACTCCCACAGCATTGGTTAGATTATAGTTTACCTGTTGGAAACTGTATTTCTAGCCATGGTTAGCAACATTCAAGAGCCATGTGAGAGGTTATATGACACAAAGACAAGACATCCTCCTCTCTTTAAGTTATTTCTCAAGAAATTATCATAACATTTTTATTCCCCTTGCCTCTACATTCTCCGTTACCGTAAGCTCTATATTCAGCTATTTGCCCTATGTGATTTTTCACTCCATACTTGTCAAAGCCAAAGATTCGAAGAAACAAGAAAACAAAAAGGAAGTAGTGTCTTCCCACAAAGTTTTTACAGCTGACAGGAAGAGTGTGAAGCTGCCTTTTCTTCCAAGAGACTTTGGAAAGGATTCTTGTCCTCTCACATTAAATGTGACAAATGTGAACAAATGGTATAGTGGTCACTACTGGTTTTTTACATGAAAATATCTGTGAATTGTTGTCATTTGATTCAAAGCTGGTGGTCTCAGAGAGTCTGAGCACCTGAGAATATAACCAGTTGAGAGGATGATCTCCAGACTTCTTTCCATCTCCCCTTCTAGAGTCACATAACCATCAGGGGAAGTGAATTAATGAGCTTTGAGAACACAGCAGCAGCACAGCTTCTCCCAGGATCTGGAGAAGATGGGTAAGGGACCTCATTCTTTGTGTGCCAGTGAAAGTCATCAAGGAGGAGCTGAGGAGAGGACTTGCCCTTCTCTAGGCCAAAATCAAACATGGGATTAGCAGATCTCTGGGCAAATCCAAACAGCAAAAACCAATAAAATCCCTGGAAAGAGGGCTGCTTGTGATTCTGGGAGGACCAAACTTGACTGTCAGGATAATTTTCAGGCTAGACTACATTAATATCAACCTTAGTCCCACTGGTTGGGAAAGGGATGTGATTTACTCACAGGAAATCAGGCAATATCAGGCTTCTACCCCATTCCTCAGCAGAAAGAAATGCTCTCCAGTTTGTTCTCAACAGAGCTACAAGTGCAGAAATTTCTGTACCTTCCTTCCAATATTTAGCTGCTACTTTATAGATTAATATGAATGCTGATGGAACATATAAAGAAAAAAAAGCAAAGTGATGGATCACTTTAAATGACCGAAGGAAGATCAAATATTGATTTGGAATAGTTGGCAGCAATTGAAACAAAATTGATGGAAAGTCAGGAAAAAAAATTTTTTTTAATTGGTAATACACAGGGTCAAGCAATTAAAGCACAGAATGTATTCTGGAACACATATTATATCATTTTTAAATGTAAAATGTCAATAGAGGAACAGGAAATTAGAAGTATCACTGCCAAGAACAGATCTATTGACCTTAAAGATCAAAGAGAAAATGAAATTCCATAAGACAGAGCAAGAACAAAAAGGAACGGAAATCTTGTGGGAAAAGTTAAAAGATAAGAGACAGATAACTGGAAATCTAAAATGTAGAAAATAGGAGTGCCAGAAGGAGAAAAAAGAACAGGTGTAAAACCATTACCTGGACAATAATAAAAGAAAATTTTCCTGAGCTGAAAGGTTTGATTCTACATATGGAAAAGATTCACAAACTTCCAGGCAAGATTAATACAAATTTACAAATTCCACGTTAAAAAGAGAAAATATAACCAGGTTGAAGACAGAAATAGGACTAGGGAAGGAAGGATGTGGAAATCAGATTAGCACTAGACTTTTCATCTGAAATATTGGGGGGGGCATGAAATAACAGCTATAAGACTATTGAGCAAACTGCTATAATTCCGTAATCTTGTTTATAGTCTGGTCACAACCTAGTAGAATTAGTAACATAATTTAGTAAAATAGCTAGATATAAGATCAATATCCAATAGTAATAGGGTTTTTATTAGAATAGCTCTAAATAGTTAAAATGGAAAATAACCCATTTACAATCATGATGAAGCTATAAAATAACACTGGAGCAAACTATTCAAGAAAGAGGCAGAGCTCATTTAAAAATAACTGTAGGGGGGGGGCGGTGGAAAGATGGCGGAGGAGTAAGACGCGGAGATCACCTTCCTCCCCACAAATACACCAGAAATACATCTACATGTGGAACAACTCCTACAGAACACCTACTGAATGCTGGCAGAAGACCTCAGACCTCCCAAAAGGCAAGAAACTCCCCACGTAGCTGGGTAGGGCAAAAGAAAAAATTAATTAAAAACAGAGACAATAGAATAGGGACGGCACCTGCACCAGTGGGAGGGAGCTGTGAAGGAGGAAAGGTCTCCACACACTAGGAAGCCCCTTCGCGGGCAGAGATTGCGGGAGGCGGAGCGGGGAGCTTCGGAGCCGCGGAGGACAGCACAGCAACGGGGGTGCGGAGGGCAAAGCGGAGAGATTCCCGCACAGAGGATCGGTGCCGACCGGCACTCACCAGCCCGAGAGGCTTGT
>NW_006773895.1:429665-436314 GCF_000442215.2 Lipotes vexillifer | reverse complement strand
CCCACCACCACCCCAGCCTCCCACTTTTCTTCCTAAGGAAAGCTCTAAAATAGAGTTTCAAAGGTTTCAACTCTCTTAACCAGTAGGCCCCCGAGATTCTGCCTTTTTGTGGGCACATGGCATTGACCTTATCTGCAGATCATCTCCGTGGATTATGTTTTCACTAGACATGCCCCTGGGGAAAAATATTGTCCAAAAAAAGGTCCTGTTCTAGACCCACCCAGAATGACATAATATTAAGTGTTTTCCATCTTCAACAGTGATACTCTTTTGAGAACTCACAGCCAGTTTGAATTTAGCTAAGTCCAATGTTTTCTTTCTCTTTTTGGTTCATAATTTCCCAGGGGCCTGCTACCTTCGTGCTTAGCTGAAAATGCAGCATTCTCCAGCAGAGAATGCTCTCTGGTATATTTAAAGCAATTAGGTCCCGGGACTTCCCTGGTGGTGCAGTGGTTCAGAATCCGCCTGCCAATGCAGGGGACACGGGTTCGAGCCCTGGTCCGGGAAGATCCCACATGCCGCAGAGCAGCTAAGCCCGTGCGCCACAGCTACTGAGCCTGAGCTCTAGAGCCTGCGAGCCAGAATTACTGAGCCCATGTGCCCCAACTACTGTAGCCCACGTGCCTAGAGCCCGTGCTCCGCAACAAGAGAAGCCACCACAATGAGAAGCCCGCGCATAGCAACGAAGAGTAGCCGCCGCTCGCCGCAACTAGAGAAAGCCGCGTGCAGCAACGAAGACCCAACGCAGCCAAAAATAAATAAACTAATTTAAAAAAAGAAAAAAAGCAATTAGGGCCCTGAATGAGAAGTTCAGTTATAGACAAAGATAAAAGATCAAATTTTAATTAGCTATGGAAATATTATTTTATTAAAGATAGAGTAATTATAAATTATTATAAAGTTATTTTATAAATTGAAAAGAAAAACAAAACCTTTCATTTTATGGGCTCTGTCTATATTTTGCCTTTACCTCATCATTTCACTTAATTCTCTCAAACACTGAGTTGAACGCTCTTATTCCTGTGTAAGGTATTTGCAATTGTGCTACAAATAGGTGACCAACTAGGGCTGAGGGGTTTCTTGGGATGTGGGACTGGCAGCTAAAAGTGGGCAAGTCCCAGGCAAACTGGGACAAATTGGTCACCCTAGAAACTACCCATCTATTTAGTAGCCTAAAACAGAATGATCATTTCTCACAGTTCTGTGGGCTGAATGGGTGGTGGTTCTGCTGTTTTCACCGGAACTCTCCATATGGCTGCTTGGCTGAGGCTGGATGGGATAAGATGTCTGGGGCCTCACCAGAGATGGCTGGCCCTCTTCCTCCATGGAATCTTTCATCACAGCACGGGGGCCTCAGGGTTCCACAGGGTAAGTGTGGAAGCTGCAGGGCCTCTTGAAACCATGCTCAAAAGTTAAGTATTGCCGCTTCGACCACATAGAGTGATGCAGACTCAGCGCCAGCCCAATTCAAGACATGAGAAAATAGACTTCAACTTTCAAAAAATCTTATTGAAAGATTCATTATTGATGAATTGGGAGATTGGGACTGACGTATATACACTAATATGTATAAAATGAATAAGTAATAAGAATTTGCTGTATAAAAAAATAAATAAAATTCAAAAATTCAAAAAAAAGGTAGAATATATACATTATGTGTAAGGAGTGAAAAAATATCACTAGAGATCTACATCATTAGAAGGATTAAGAGAATATAATAAACAACTTTGCTAAAAAATTTGATTACTTTCTTGAAATGGGCAAATTCCTTGAAGACAAAAACTCCAAAGCTCACTCAAGAAGGAGATTACTTGAATTAGCTCTATGTGTGTTAAATAAATTTAATTAATTAAAAAAAATCTTATTGAAAGATAGTGGACATACAATATTATGTTAGTTTCATGTGTACTACATAGAGATTTGACTTGCATACATTATGAAATGATCACACGAGAAATCTAGTAACCATCTGTCCACATACAAAGTTATGACAGTATTATTGACCATTATTGTGCTATACATTCCATCCTCAGGCTTATTTATTTTATAACTGGAGGTTTATACCTCTTAATCCTCTTCAGCTATTTCACCCACCCTCCCCTCTGGCAGCCATCCATTTATTCTCTGTATCTATGAGTCTGTTTTCATTTTGTTTAGTTTTTTAGATTCTGCATATAAGTGAGATCACATGTGGTATTTGTCTTTGTCTGACTTATTTAGTATAATGCCCTCTAGATTCATCCATGTTATTGCAAATGGTAAGGTTTCTTTTTTATGGCTGAGTAGTATTCCATTGCATTCCACACTTTTGATGGGAGGAGTTGCAGAGAATATGGTCATTTTTAGTCCATCACAATCCCCATCATATACATGAGATTCAGTAAATTTAAGTAACTTTTCCAAGACTACATAGCTCTTAAGTGGCAATTCGAGCCTTTGAACCCAGGTCTGTGTGTTTGAAAAACCCATGAGTTTTTCTGGGTTTGAGTCACCATGCCCTGGTGGGGTATAACTACAACATTCGATAATCCAGAGAGCAAATGGGTATTTTCCTGCAGTGCTGGTGTGGAGTGGTGGAGAACGGAGAAAGAGACATAGAAGCAGTGATCTGTGATGTCTGGATTACTGGCATCACAAGTTTGTCCAGTCTGTTTGGAGAATATATTTGCCTGATACTTGCCTGATTCTGTAAATATGTTCGGGCTCCTGCTGTTCTCCTGCCCCGTACTTGAGTACAAGCTTATTTCTAAAAGTAAATTCTTCAGTGGGACTCAGATATTCTATATTCTTGGCCTTGATGTTTCTCTTTCTCTTATGCATTGTAACATTCTTTTTCTACATAAGCCTTTGGATCATCTACAGTTTGAGAGTTTGAAAGACAGTTGTCCCAAGTCGGTTGTTTTCAAAGAGTGGGGGGTCCCTGAGTCCCTTTCAGGGAGTCCATGAGGTCAAAACTATTTTTATAATGCCAAGGTATTATTTGCTTTTCTCTGCTTTCATTCCATCTAGGGTGTAAAGTGGAGTTTTCCAGAAGCTAAGTAATGTGTGATACTGCAACAGATTTTAGTGGAAGCAGATATGAGAATTCCACTCCTTCCTACTAAGACATTAAAGGGACTTGAAAAAAAAAAACTAATGAAGTCTTCTCTTTTGTTCCTTTTTTTAAAAAAAGTTACTTTTTATTAAAAATGTATTTTTATGTTAGCATATTAAGAGTTTGCTGTGATTTTTAAATTAATACACAAATATTTTTAAAGTTTCTCATTTTGTTTCTCATAGTAATAAAATAAATTTTAACTTACTTTTAATTAAAAATTAATAATAGTCACAGAAGCTCTTTGGAGTCCTCAATTTAAGATAGAGTTCTGAAAGCAAAAAGTTTTCATTATTTTATTAGCTGCCATTTGCAAAGCTTGGGCAATTTGCTCTCTTTTAATCCTCCCAGCAAACCTATCAGGAAGGTACCCCATTAATCTCCTCCCAGAGGCATAAACTAGGGCTCAAAATCATTAGCCACACAGCTTGCATGCTGTGCAGCTAGAATTTGAAGCTAGTTCTATCTGACCCCAAAATCAAACTTGAAGGAATCAGTAACCTCCTTGCATGCAATATACCTGTTGCTTTCCTGGACAGAGAGGTTGAAGCAGAGGTCAAGAAGACTGGATGAATTATTTGAGATGGCTCAGGCAGCTAAAAGCCAAGACCTTCTGCTGTCTGTTCTACTCCTCATAGGGACTTGTCCTTTCAAATGGCAATTCCTTTTGTGAGAAAGGAATGCCTTCAAATTCAAATGATACTATGAACCTGGTGGAGGTCTGTTCCCCTTATAACAGGCATTTCTAATAGCACAGTATGCAGACTTTGCTGAGCACTCAACAAGGAAGAAACGTTTGTCCAGTTATCACATTCTAAACTGCCAAAATACATGTGCATTGCCTTAAGTTTTTCAATTATGTTACAGGTCAGCTTGTGCATTTTATCTGTTCGACTCTCTTTTGTAAAACAATTACAATGGTAAAAACAAAGAAACTATTGAGTACTTAACTATGCGTCGGTCACCGAGAGGAAGACTTGATACCAAGGTCTCTCTGAATCCTCACAAGAATACTCCCAGGCTGGCAGTGGGGTGTCCTACCTGCTTTACAGATAAGGAGATGGGCTTGCCGAGGGGAAGCTACTTGCCTGAGGTCACCCAGCTAGTAAGTAGGCGGTGAGTCAAGTATCAGACCCAGGTCCGGGTGGTTCCCAGGCTAAGATTCTTAACCAGCATGCATTGCAAGATCCTAAAAGGCAATGTCAATCTGTCTGTGGAAAGGAGTTCCCCAAAGTAAACTTGAAGTAGCCCAGGTAAATTAGGAAAGGGTCACAATTTTATGGTCAGAGATTTTAAGGAAAAACCAAGTGATGCAACCTCTTCATGTAATAAGAAAACAGATACAATTCTTTAATTTTGTCCTTAGCTTAACCCTTCACTAACATCCAGCAGCTCGGAGTGTACAGAGAAAGGCAGTAAATTCCTCATCTGTATCCCAGTGTGCCAACTGTTTTGGTTTTAATTGTGTCAGGTGTGTCTTCCTTCTGCCTGGAGGTCCTTCCTTAGGTTTGAAAATATCATGATCACATCAACAGTGTGAGAGGTGGTGGGAGAGCTGAGGTTCCACATGTGTCAACAACAGATGTGCACGTCTCCTGGAGCACTGGAAAAAAGAGTAATAGGAGTTCCCTTAGGGCTGTGCTCCACGTGCCCCAGGAGGGGATAAGGACGAAAGCCTCTGTAATTTATATTGACTGCTGAGGTAACCAGGTGCTTTCAGCAAGCATTCCAGTTGCAAATTTGGGTTTTAACAACCTTCCCAACAACCTCTGATTCCTCTTAAAAGGAAAGAGGGAAGAGATATGGGAACATATATATATGTATAACTGACTCACTCTGTTATAAAGCAGAAACTAACACACCATTGTAAAGCAATTATACCCCAATAAAGATGTTAAAAAAATAAAAAAATAAATAAAATAAAATAAAATTAAAAAAATAAAAAAATAAAATAAAAATAACTGTAGGGAATTCCTTGTGGTCCAATGGTTAGGACTCTGTGCTTCCTCTGCAGGGGGGCATGGGTTAGATCCCTAGTCAGGGAAATAAAATCCCAGGTGCCACGTGGTGTGGCCAATAAATATATAAAAATAAAAGGTTAATGTCTCAGATGATACAGATAAGTAAGAATAAAAATAAATAAATAAATAGACAAATAAATAAAAAGGACTGTAAAATGCATCAAAGGGCATAAAACAGACCCTGAATAAATGAAAAAAACATGTTGCGTTGCTGCATAAGACTTAATCTCATAAAAAAAAGTCTGTTCTTGGGCTTCCCTGGTGGCGCAGTGGTTGAGAGTCCGCCTGCCCATGCAGGGGACACGGGTTCGTGTCCCGGCCCAGGAAGATCCCACATGCGGAGCGGCTGGGCCCCTGAGCCATGGCCACTGAGCCTGCGCGTCCAGTGCCTGTGTTCTGCAATGGGAAAGGCCACAACAGTGAGAGGCCCGTGTACCAAAAAAAAAAAAAAAAAAGTCTGTTCTTGTATGTGTTTCATCATTCTTTTATTCAAGAAATATTAATTTTTATTGGTCTGTGTGTTGAGAATGAAGTAATGATAGAGGTAGAATACAGACAATAAACAAAATGAACAGACAAACATATTATATGTTGAACAGTGATAAAATGCTATGGAGAAAAATAAAGCAGGAAAATTAAATAAATAGAAACTGTTACAGAAATAGCACCTTCTCATTGGGTGGTTAAAAAGGCTTCAGTGAGAAGGTGATATTTGAATGCAGACTTGAAGGAGGTAAGAGAGAAAGCTGTGCAGCATCTGGGTAAAGAATCTTCCAGGCAGAGCGGAAAGGCACAGTGTCTCTGGGTGGAGAGTGTGTAAGAAGACTAATAGAGCTGAAGTGGAGTGAGCAGAGGGTAGAGATAGATGAGTCCAGGGAGGGAGGACCTGATCATATTATTGGAAGTATTTTGTTTTTCACTCCGAATTAGATGGTAAGTCATTGGAGAGCTTTAAGCAGAGGAGTGACATGATCTGACTCTTTAACAAGTGTTAAAAGATAAACTGAGGCACATTAAACATTTTAAGAGTTTGAGCAAAATTCGATTTGAATCAGGCAGTATCCAGTCTAGCATACAGAAAAAAGCTCCAAGGAGCTATACAAAATGAAAGACTTTTATAAGCAGAAGGGAACGTGAACAAGGAAGGAAAAAAAGTTGGTAGGTTATTGCAAGGGATGGCAGGGGTCTATCAGGCAGATGACCTAACTAGTACTGATCAGGTGACTCCTGATTGACTGGTTTAAGGTTCCATTTCTGAGAGAGTTGAAATTATAATTAATTGATGACATGGGGCTTAGCATAAGTGACTCCATTTTGGGCCTGTTGTCTTATTTATAACACAGGATAGCTCTCATTTTTCTATTGATAATATGAAGGGTTGTAAGGGTAGGAGCAGGAACTGCAATTTTGAGGTTATTATAACTGTCCAGGTGAGAAAGAAAGGTTGCAAGCTGTAGGCACAGAACTTGTGAGAAGTGATTGTATCCTGGACAGATTTGAAAGCTAAAGCCCTGATACTGGATGTTTGGTGTGA
>NW_006773895.1:428654-429655 GCF_000442215.2 Lipotes vexillifer | reverse complement strand
AAAGAGTGAAGATTGATATCAAGCTTTGTGACTTGAGTTCACATAAGATGTTACCATTAACTGAGATGGGAAAGGCTGCAGCAGAACCTTGATATTAGACCTTTAAGTGTGAGATGCCTATTTTAAATTTCCAAATGGAAACATAAGTGGTTATGATTGAGCCTGCTGTTTAGAGGAAAATGTCCAGTCCTATTAATATACTTTCCAATTATTACCCAAATGGGGGATATTTTGGAACCTTCATACATTCATTTTAATTAATTTTAAAGTTACTTTGAAAGAAAAAGTCTGGGGAAAATATAAGAGCATTATAAGAAAGAAAGATATATTTGCCTTAACAAATAGTAAAACTTATAAACTCACTACAATAAAAAGGGTATGGTATTGTCAAAGGAATAAAAATTTGTCTGTATAAAAGAACATCCAGAAATAAAATTTTTGTATATAAGGAAAGAAGATATTACAAATACCATTGTCTCTCAGTAAAACCTGGGTTATTGAGTAAATGTTGAGATATCAGAGAAGATCATAATTTATATCATATACAAAATATCATTATAGTTATGTTCAATATATAAATAAACATTACACCAATCAACACACAAACATCAAGCTCAGTGACATTTCCCATCCCAAATTTGATGCAAATTGATTACTAACTAGTAACTAAGGTGTAGAAAAATTAAGCAACTTGCCCAAGTTAACGTAGCTACTAAGTGATGAACTAGGATTTGAAATCTGTCACGTTCCAAAGCAAATTCTTTTGCCTCCATGCTAAATGGTGTGTCTGGTCTTTTCTGAAAGAGCTGCAATTATAAGGTACTATTTGATAATTATACAGAAGAAGGAAATGATTCAAAGCAGATGAATAAGCTACCTGCAACTGGGAAGACACAAGGTGAGGCTCTACTTCAATTTTGACTCCCAGTCCTTGTATTAAAACCATGCTGTGGGCTTCCCTGGTGGCGCAGTGGTTGAGAGTCCGCCTGCCAATGCAGGGG
>NW_006773895.1:420179-428434 GCF_000442215.2 Lipotes vexillifer | reverse complement strand
AAAAAAAAAAAAAAAAAAAAAAAACATGCTGCCCTTCCAGCCGGGTGTGGTGATGTTCTATGAGCTGTATTAGACCTTTATAGGAGGCTCTGTGGGGCACAAAGGAAAGCAAGGTGAAATCTACTGGAGGGAGCACAGAAGTTCTCAGGAAAGACTTCTTCAAGGATGTGCCACTTGTGCTGGGGCTTAAATCTGAGATTCTGAGCAGGCGAGGTGGGACAGTCTCAGGCCCCAGATCCAAATTCAATTTCAATGATTTTCACAAGTGACCTCTTCTAAGTCCTGAGATTGAGTGAAATGTTTAGCTGACTGCTAGTTCACTTCTTCTCCAGCCAACACTTATGCTGCCCACTCAGTGGAATCGTATTCCTCACATGAAGGCTACCTACTTCAGATTGATTTGCAAATAGAATTAGGTCTCCGCTTTAGTGTCTAACAGCTCTTTCTCAGTAAACTCCGAGGAAGAGTGCTGGGAAAGCTGTAAAACAGTGAGAAGAATCAGGAAGCAGTATGATAATGGGAGATCACTGCCATTAAGAATCTCAATTCTGACCATCATAGCAAAGGTCCCTGTATATAAAAACCTAATTTCTGTCTCTAGGAATTTATTTCCCTCCTTCAGGCAAAAATATCTTAGGCAATTTCCAAAGAACATTCCAAACATTTCATGGTTCCTGTTTGAAAGAAAAACAAATTAGAATCCTTCCTAATACAGATAATATAGTTAACAATAAGCTATTCTGGGAACATTTCACGCTTAGGTAACATTTAATAAATTCCCAAATAGGTGGGTGGTTTACTTTTCTCTCAGAACACTAGAAGTACAGATTTTTGCCTATGATAATTTTATACTTCTTTTTCCTCTTTAAAAGTATTTCCCCCTTTGAGTTAATTAAGGAACACATCCAACACCTCACATATTTACCTTTTTTTTGGTAAGAAATTTCAATTATACAGTACAGTGTTATCGTCTATAGTCACCCTATTACACATTAGATCCTCATTTTGTACTTTTTCACGCATGCCATGAGAATGAATATGGACATTCAAGAAGCCTAAATTTAATGCAAACAGAGGAATATAAGATTGAAAGTAAATTGTATTATGATCAAAAGATTCATACTCTGCAATCAGACAGACTATGAACACATTACAGCCTCAGGTTGATTCAACTTCCACATCTACTTTAGTCCCTGGGTATAATTGTTAAATGGATTGTGACTCCCACAGTGCCCACATATCTGATTCTCTTAACCATAGGAATTTTACAAACTCCCAACACAATACAGCTCCCTCTGCTGTCATTAAATCACAAGACCACAATGTAAACAAAAGAAAAACCCAGACTTTCCTAAATAAGATCTTTAAAACACTAGTTCCAGAAATACAAAATACAAAAATACATCTCCCCACAACAACAAACCACACATAAACTTAAAGTTGCATAAAAGTGCAGTAGTAAAAAATGACAGAAACTATAAAGGTTTGCAACATAAAATAGCCTTGTTTCATGTTTCATGTTTCTTTGAGATGCCCTGCAACCTTCACTAGAAATAGGCCTATAAAAACCGGAAGTAAGTTACTTGAGTTGATTTTACTGGATACAGCTTTAAAATCATGGCCAAAGGAATTCCAGTATTTCCCACAAGCAATTCTAGAGTAACAGACTTGAGTTGATTTTACTGGATACAGCTTTAAAATCATGGCCAAAGGAATTCCAGTATTTCCCACAAGCAATTCTGCAGAGTAACAGAAATGGGTGGACATCAGTTACAAGCTCTAGTTATGAAGGGAAACCAAGGCTACATCTCATAAAGTCTTTGACAAATCTCTCAGCAGAAACTACACTCTTCTACACGCATTATTTTGTACTTTTACATAGCATAATGGAGCAGACACTGTGTGTGCCCCACCCAAGTCCCCTTTACTGACTGGTGCTCTCAATGCCCAGTGGGTGCTGGAAAGAAAGGCTTATACACACAACCTTCTCTGAAGCCTTGCCCGTCACTGACAGAACCAACTCCCTTCCAGCTCCTCCTGCTGGGAGGCTACAACCTGACCCCCCAGGAGGTTAAGTACACCTAACAACGTGGGGTACAGAAGCTACTTCCCCTAGTCTCAAGGTGGATAGCTCTACAATGCAACTTAAACTCGAGAATACTCCTTGAATCAGGCCAAAAACAAAATTTACCCGAGACCACATTCTTGTCAGCTCTTTCCTCTTTCTCATTTTTCTTTCCTCATTCCCCTACAGGTTGTTCTTAAATAAGTATTCAATAAATCCAGGAACCCAAATCCCTCTTTCAGGCAGGCTCAGCTTCTAGGAAATCCAATCTAAGATACAAAATGTTTCTTTCTCAAACTATTAGTATACATGTTGATCTCATCTCAGACTCTTCAAGAAGGGGATAATCTCTGATTCATTTTGTGAAAATATTTTTTTCACTTATTCTTCTAATACCCATCTCTCAACCATTGTAACATCCCCCCTTTCCTTTCCTATTTCGTTTTACACCCAAGGTGGCCCTGGATTTACAAGAGCTTTTGTTTGTGTCATATCTGTATACCAAACGATGAGCATGCTTATTTTTCACTACTTGTATCATCTCTTTATTTATCTTTGTTTTCTTCCTTAAGCATTTCCAACCCCCCTAATCAGTCCCATATTTTAAAATGAATAAAACAATTTGTAATTGATCAAACCATATAGTTAGTGTGCATGTGTATATTCACGTACAACCATAAATCTCTTCTAACCACTTAGAAAATAAGTATATATCAATCTTGACCTTGATAGTTTTACACTGAAAAAGAGAAAGGAACTTTGTTTATCTTTCGTTTAAAGTATTGTACATTGTACCTTCTAGAGATTTTCCATAATAGAATAACTTTATACAGGCACAAAAGGACAGAAAGTCTATGGTAACACTTTTTATTGCATTGCTTCAATAATATTACGTTACGAAACTGACTTATTTCACTGGCTATTTTAATAATTTGAATGAGTCATTCGATGCTGTTTCAAGTTGCGTTATGATTAACCTGAAAGGAGTGGCTGCCTCTTTTATTGATCATACCTCTTAACATACTACTTTTACTTCTGGCACTTAGGCAAATTATTGACATTCAGCAAATGTGTAATTAATGTAAATTTGTTGTATGTTGCCAAGTTTGCCTAATTCTAAAGAGTAGTCAGTGATTATATAGACAAAGAAAAGGTTGTTCCTCACATCTCATCCACCAAAGTAAAAAATGAAAAGTACGTATAAGGGAAAATTTTGTTCTAACAACCTATGATGGAGTTCTTTGCCCACTCAGGACTAAAGGAGTAAAAAAAGAAGACAAAGAAAACAAAAGCAAAGAATTTTAACAGCAATGGCCTATTAAATTTAATTGTTATCAAAATTTTTAAAAACAGACTTTTTGATTGAAGTTGGATATTTTGAAAAGTGACCAAAAATATTATGGGACCATCACTTAGTAAAAGAGGTATAGAAACACCAGTTGATAATTATAGCTGTATGATTGCATCTTTTTCTCTGACAGAATGTTTACTTTAATCTTCTTTTTAAAATTTTCATCTCAGTTTTTCATAAGTTTACTAAACTTTATATTGAACAAAGACTTTTGAGTTTTGTTTCTTTTTTTGTTTTTAATCTTCAACTAGGGTTATAGACATATTACCAGATAAGAAACACACATATACACCGACATCACCCGGTGGTGGACCTCTGCCTCTATTGAATAACAGCATAAAAAAGATATCAGTATAAATTCAAAGCACCATTATGATTTCCCCAACAAAAATGGATTAAAGTTTCTCAGGAACCATATATTCTAGAATAGAAAAATATCTATAAATGTCTTTTGTCCCCATTTTACCACGATTTAAAATTCTTTTATTTTCTTGTTAATATTCTGAACTATGTATACCTCTGTTCAGAATGCAAATCACTGGTTTTCACTGATTATGTGTACTTATTGCATACTCTGATGAATAAATAAGTGAGTTAACAAATGCATTACCAAAGAAAAAAGAACAGTAATTTTAATAAAATTAATATTTCAGGTTTTTAAAAACACTACTAAACTAGCATATAATCACAGAAGATTGCACCTTTGTGGCAAGCAAGTGTAATGAGTATAAGACATTTAGCCTTAGAATATAATTATAAAAAGCCAGTTTCCATTTCCACATTGAGGTGCTTGGAAGTCACCTCTATGAAGGTCCTAACAACAAGAAAAAAGCTGAAAAATCAACAACTATTTTTCGATTTGTAAGAGAGGGGAAGGAGGGCACAAGGCACATTGCTGCTCCAAAATTTGAGAAATAGACAAATAGAGAGAGTTACAGCTTACCTGAGCAGAAACTCAAGAATACGCGCCTCCGTGGGAACCAGTGCCTCAGTAGGAAAACCTGAACTGTAATTGACAAATTGTTGGAGGTTCAGAGCAAAAAACTCTGAGAGGTAAAATCTTCAGACAACTCACTTATGGGGGCTCCCCACAATACTGTAAGATTTGTCTCCAGCAGTTTGACCATGTTCCCACAGTAAATATAGGAGAAAAATCCCCTGAAGCTTTTAGCAGAGCAAGAGGTAAAGGAACAATTTTGAAAAACACCAGAGCAGTCTGATTTTTTTTTTTTTAACAAGACCTGCCCTCCAGAGAAAGTAGTTAACCAGAGCCTACCCTGCTGGGTATTACCAGAGCCTAACTGAACTGAGAGAGTAAAATACCCACTCCAGCTGGCTCTAGCAATCCTGTCCCATCTAAATGAGGAAACACTGAGAAATACTTGTAAAGCTCACAATCCGGATCACTGAAAGCCTGAACCTTCCACCCTCACCACCACATTACTAAAGGCCTATTTATAGCAGTTCCTTTTATCCAGCACATCATGTATGGTTATCAAGAAAAAAAATTACGGGCTTCCCTGGTGGTGCAGTGGTAAAGAATCCACCTGCCAATGCAGGAGACATGGGGTCAAGCCCTGGTCCCGGAAGATCCTACATGCCACGGATTAACTAAGCCTGTGAGCCACAACTACTGAAGTCCGTGTGCCTAGAGCCCGTGCTCCACAACAAGAGAAGCCACAGCAATGAGAAGCCCGCGCACTGCAACAAAGAGTAGCCCCAGCTCGCCGCAACTAGAGAAAGCCCAAGCGCAGCAACAAAGATCCAATGCAGCCAAAAGTATATAAGTAAAATAAATTAATTAAAAAAAAAAAAGAAAAAAACTTACAAGGCATACCAAAAGGCAAAAAGACACAATTTAAAGAGGCAGAGAAAGCATCAGAACCAGACAGACAGGGATATTGGAATTATCAGACTAAGAATTTAAAACAACTATAATTAATACGCTAAGGGTGCTAATGATAAACTGGACAGCATACAAGAAAAAATGGGCAGTGTAAACAGAGAGATAAAAAGCCTAAGAAAGAACCAAACAGAGATGCTAGGTATAAAAACACAGAAATGAAGAAAGCTTTCCTAGGGCCCACCCTAATAACTCACTTAACTTGATTACATTTGCAAATACATTATCTCCAGGTAAGGTCAAATTCACTAACTTGGGGTTAGTACTTTAAATTCTTTTGGGGGTTAGTGGGATGCCATTCAAACTATAGCAGGCAGCTAGAAACAGCTAGTTGCCCCTTTCTCAATTCTTCCTGGAAACATTTGCAGCCAAATTGAGAAACTCCCTAGGTATACGTTCTATTTTCTTTTTAATTGCCAGTGCCAGTATTACCAAACCTTCCTTTACTCTACAGCAGGATTCCTTTCTCTCCAACCCACACTAATATTTTCAAACCCTTACTAACAATCTCCTCAAGACTCTTCCAACTTCAATGGCTCATTCCCAAAGTCAATGCCACATATTTAGTGCTTTTTGATACAGCAGTCAGTCTCTCTCTCTCCCCTCCCCCATACACTCACAGGTGTGTATACACACACACACACACACACACACACACATTTATACTTTGGCAAATGTCTCCTAAGAATTGGGTCATTCTCTCTTATTACCACAATACAATTATTTAATACAAGAAATTTAACTTTGATACAAGCTGTTTACTTAATACATGGTTTTGTAAACTAAAATTATGAAGGAAAGAAGCATATCTTATATAAGTATGGAAATGAGAGCAGTCCTGTCTAATGCTCTGAAAAAACTGATTTGGCTTCTAGGGCTTTATAATTCTTCAAAGTCCAAGTGTCTAAGTGATTACCTATTGTTGATTATATCACTTCATTAAAAAAAAAAAAAGAGAATGCTTTTGATGGGTTTAATTGTAGACTGAAAATGGCTAAGGAAATAATCTCTGAGCTAGAGGATATATTCAATAAAATCTTCAGAAACCAAAAGTAAAGAGAACAAAGATAAAAGAAAAGAACAGAATATCCAAGGACTGCGGGACAACTACAAAAGGTATAATGGGAATACCAGAAGAAAAATTAGAGAAAAAAACAGAAGAAATATTTGAAACAATGACTGAGAATTTCCCCAAATTACTTTCAGACATTAAACCAAAGATCCAAAAAAGTCAGAGAACGTGAAGCAGGATGAATGCCAAAACAAATAAACAAAAACCTAGGTATATCATTTCAAATTACAGAAAATCAAAAATAAAGAAAAAAAAAATAGAAAGAAATGAGAGAAAAAAAAAAGAAACTTTTTTCTATAGAAGAACAAAGATAAGAATTACATCTGACTTCTCCTCAGAAACCGTGCAAGCAAGAAAAGAGTGGAGTAAAATATTTTAAAAATTGAGAGAAAAAAACCACCAACCTAGAATTCTGCACCATGCAAAATTATTCTTCAAAGCTGAAGGAGCAATAAAGACTTTCCCAAACAAGTAAAAATTGAAGAAATTTGTTGCCAGGACACCAACCTTGCAAGAAATGTTAAAGTTCTTTAGAGAGAAGAAAAATAGTATAGGTTAAAATCTCATCTAGGATCTACATAAGGAAATGATCACTGAAAATGGAATAAGTGAAAGTAAAATAAAAATTTTCTTTCTTGTTCTTACTTGATCTAACAGATAATGGCATGTGCAAAATAATAGCAACAATGTATATAAATGACATATAAAAGCACGCTTAAAACTCAACAATAAGAAAACAAACAACCTGATTAAAAAATGGGCCAAAGACCTTAAAAGAAACCTCACCAGGGCTTCCCTGGTGGCACAGTGGTTGAGAGTCCACCAGCCGATGCAGGGGACACAGGTTTGTACCGCAAAAAAAAAAAAGAAACCTCACCAAAGAAAATATACAGATGTCAACTAATCTTATGAAAAGATGCTCACATAATTTGTCACTTGGGAAATGTGAATTAAAACAACAATGAGATACCACTGCACACCTGTTAAAATGACTAAATTCCAGAACACTGACATTATCAGACACTGCTGAGGATGTGGAGCAATAGGAATACTCATACATTGCTGGTGGGAATGCAAAATGGCACTCACTATGGAAGACAGTTTGGTAATTTCTTATGAACCAAACATAGTCTTACGATAAGACCCAGGAATTGCACTCCTTGATATTTACCCAAAGGAGCTGAAACTTAGGGTCCACACAAAAACCTGCCCATGGATGTTTATAGCAGCTTTATTCATAATTGTCAAAACTTGGAAGCAACCAAGATGCTCTTCAGTAAGCAAATGGATAAATTTTGGCACATACAGACAACGGAATATTATTCAATGCTAAAAAGAAATAAGATAACAAACCATGAAAAGACATGAAGGAAACTTAACTCCCTATTACTAAGTGAAAGAAGCCAATCTGAAAATGCTACATAAGGTATAATTCCAACTATATGACATTCTGGAAAAGGCAAACTATGGAGACAATGAAAAGATCAGTCGTTGCCACAGGGAACAAGGGTTTGAGGAATATGAATAGGCAGAGTACATAGGATTTTAGTGAGTGAAAATATTCTTTCTGATATTATAATGGTGGATGTATGTTATTTTACATTTGTCCAAACTCTTAAAATGTAAAACACCAAGAGTGAACCCTATGTTAAACTATGGACTTTGGGTGATTATGATATGTCAATATAGGTTAAAAATGTACCATTCTGGTGATTGATGCTTATAATAGGTGAGATTATGCTTGTGTGTGGGCAGGAAGTATATGGGAAATCTCTTTACCTTCCTCTCAATTCTGTTGCAAACCTAAAACTGCTCTAAAAAAAATTAAGTCTAGAAAAAAATTAATCAGCATTTTACTCTTTCC
>NW_006773895.1:403024-420169 GCF_000442215.2 Lipotes vexillifer | reverse complement strand
TCCTCTTTCCCAAATCTTATTTGCATTGCATGTACTCTAGCCTTTGGCCGTTACATAAATGCTGAATCTATGAATCAGATGGCATTTTGCTATTTCACAATAGTTATTGAAATTGTATTTATTACGCTTATCTTCAAAAATGCTTATGCTATCTTACATCTATCCATGAAAATATTTTCAACAGTTAAATGTGATATCCCAAATTCTAATACCTGGTCAAAGTGATGGAATTCAAAATTTATTTTCTTTATTAAAAAGTTCTTTCAACCTTATTTGAAATAAATTTTTAGAAAACATTTCATTTTATATAAAATTATATATATATTACATTATATTTTTAAAAGGAAAACCAAAAGATGTTTTTATATTGTTTTATATATATGTGTATACACACACACACATATATATATATATGATGTTACCTTATACCTTACCGTATATATATATATATGATGTTACCTTAATATTTTAAATAAAATTTATATATTTGACTTAGCTAACATTCTGAAATAGTTCATAGTTTGGGACATTTACACAAAATTACTGAAGAGTGGGCTATTTTTTAAAGTGATACCTATATGTCAAACTACAACCACTAATCTAAAAATTTGCTCAAAAATAATTTATTGATGTCTATCTAGATGGTGACGTATGCCATAAATGTAAATGGCACCATGTGCATAATAGTAATAGTACAATCATTAGCCTTTCGCAAGTCCATTAAGGCTATAATGGACTATATCATAGAATTTAGTCCCAAGCTATTTGCTGTAGCTATTTGAAGTCAAAACTAGAAAAGTTTCTCAAAGATGAGTATGCATACACCACAAAGAAATTCATTAAGAAAATAAACTAATTTCTTCCTTGAAATACAGAACAGAATATTTTAAAGGCTCAAGATGGACTTGTTGAATGCAATTCAATTGGTTAGAGATAATTGATTTAGTATCTTTAATTTACTTCAAAATTGAACAAATTACTGAATTGACCAAGGACTTATACTCTCTTATTAAGACTGTCTTAAAACTGACACAGGAAGCTAGATTCTTAGTTTCAAGGTATAGGTCAGAGGACCTTTGCTTTTTACTCTAAATATTTTGAAAAATTATTTTTAAACCTTATTTATGAATTACTTTGAAAAGTAATTTTAAAAAGTCCTCAGACCACACCAAACTCAGGATCCACTAAAGATATATTTGGTATTCATACACACATGTATGTATATGTGTGTGTGTGTGTGTGTGTGTGTGTGTGTGTGTGTGTGTGTATCTATCTACTACTTACCTACCAATATATTATGAGAGAGTATTGTTATCGCATATTGATAGCCCAGGAAAAGTTCAAAATGCAAAATTTGAAGTATAGTTTCTACTGAATGCATATCACTTTCACATCATCAGAAAGTTGAAAAGTCATAAGTCAAACCGTGATAAGTCGGGGTTTGCAAATGAAGATGAGAGAAAGGGAATTTAAATGGGAAAAGACCATGTAAAATGTATGACAAAACTTTATGTTGAGAAAAGTAAGTAGTCTGCTGTGGTTATAGTGTAGATTATTCATAGCTAAAGGGATAATAGGAAACAAAACTGTCTCTGAGAGTAGAGGAAATAAAAGCACGCATAGGATATAAGCTATGCATACTAGAAAAATATATTTGTGTGCCTGAATGGTTTTAACATACATTGTGGCAGAAAAAAATGTGGCATTTATGATGCCAAATTCATTATCTACAAAATGACTGCATCTTGCAGCCTCCCTTCAAGTAGGCTGAGGTCATGTGACTGAGTTCTATAGATGAAAGTGCTGAAACCTCATTCAGGCTTGGCCTATAAAAACATCTCTCATAATTCTCCAGTGTTCTCTTCCCCTGCCAATGTGACCTTGGAGGCCACCAATGATAGAGTTTCACCTCTCCAACCTGTAACATTATAGGCTGAAACAAAAGCAAAAATAACACAAAAAGAGAAAATACATTTTTTAATGGAAAACCAGAGTGCTTAACCTTTGTTATTTGCAACAGCTATCTTACACACACACACACACACACACTCCTTACTAATGAAAAAGTTACAAAAAAGTTGTCTCAAAGAATTAAAAAAATAGCTCATTCAGTAAAATTAGTAGATACAAAACAGAGAAAACCCAAAACATTTTTCTGTCAATAATAATCAATTAGAAAACAATTGAAAAAAACTCTTGCATTCAAGATAGCAATGATATCGGTTAGAGATTAGGACCTTGCTCCCTCTACAACAGCTTTACTTATGGATGCCTATTATCAATTTAGACTTTTAAATATAATTTTCCTTTGATTGGAAAATTTCCTTGTAGCCAATCCACTACCTTCCTCTGAATAACTCCTACTCACGTTTTTTTTTTTTTTCCACATCTCATAGGTGAATTTTTTCAAGGAAGACTTCAACAGTAACTCTACATTAGTTTAGGAGTTCTTCTTGTGCTACCTTCTACCCTGTCTTTTTGCTTAATTATCGCTCTCTCATACTATATATTTACTTTACCAAGGTAGGTACAATTTTGCTTTGATTACAATCCTATACATCCTTAGCATGAAACAGAGTATCTGGCATATAGTAGATATTCAATATAAGCATTTGTTGAATAAATAAGTTATAAAATAGCACTGAAATCTTAGACTTAAAGAAAACAAAAATATTTACTAAGAAAAATGTGGCTATGAAAGGAAGTTTTGAAAATTCTAAAGACATTAATATTTCTCAAATTAAATATGTTGTCAATTGCAGCTGATGTGATCTTTTTTTCAGGTGAACATAAAGTGTTTTTAAAGTTTATCCAGAAAAATAATAAATTTGTAATATCATTTATAATATTAAAATTCTTAACACAATTTATGAAGGGAAGATTAACAAATATAAGAATGGAGACTTGCCCATCCCAATATAAGAAACACGATAAATTTGGAATGTTTTTACTATATTTAATAAAGAACCAAAAAATGTATCAATGGACCAGGATATTAATAAAAAACACAGAAACAAAGATTATGCAAAAAAAGAATTTATTGTATTGCAATCATACTCCAATATACTCTCATGACTTAAGGGTTTTGTATTTTGTGCTTCCCCACATGTAAGCATACATCATGTCTCTGCTCATATGTCATATTTCTTTTAGTGAAATCTTTCCTGACCAAAGAATTTGCAATTACAGTACTCATCTCCTCAGAGCATTACCTATTCATTGTTTTCTTCTCATAGTATTTCCCCTAATCTGATATATTTTATATTTTATTACTTATTCAGTTGTGAATGTTTGTTTATATCTTTCTCCCCTTTAAGCCCCATGAGGGCAAGGATTTTTGAGGGCAAGTGCTTTATCTCCAGCACTTGGAATAGTATCACAAATATAGTAGATAAAAAATATTGGTGGAATTAGGGAATGAATAAGATTCTCTTTTTTTAAAGTTATTTTAATGTACACAGTTAAAACAAATTGTGTTTTGCTTTAAATTTTCTTCTATAGTTTGTGTGCTACAGTTAGTGAACAAATTAATTAAGGTAATGAGAGAAAAGAATGTTTTGACAAAGGTTGTTAGAGATGAAGCGAATTTCCTGCAACTTTTATCCTCAATGTTATGTCAAGTTTTTCAAAGACTTTTTAAATGTATTTTAGAAGTAATTAAATAAATTTTAACCAGCCAACCCAGCACATGTTCATGTGTAGTTATAAAATTTAAAGTGAATTTGCATTTTAATCCAGCCTGCAGTGTTTTCATTTATATGCATATTTTATTTCGTATACATGTGTATCCTGACACTTAAATTTTCAGCTTGGGGCTTTCCTAGTGGCATAGTAGTTATGAACCCACCTGCCAAGGCAGGGGACACGGGTTTGAGCCCTGGTCCAGGAAGATCCCACATGCTGCGGAACAACTAAGCCCGTGAGCCACAGCTACTGAGCCTGCACTCTAGACCCCGCGAGCCACAACTACTGAAGCCCACGAGCCACAACTACTGAAGCCCGTGAGCCTAGAGCCCATGCTCTGCAACAAGAGAAGCCACTGCTCACTGCAACTAGAGAAAGCACACACACAACAAAGAAGACCCAACACAGCCAAAAATAAAATAAAAACTTAAAAAAGAAAATCTTCACCTTAGCTTAACAACTTTATCTTTAATATTCTATAGCTAGGACAAAACATACACAGGCTTTAGAATTACCTTTGGTAATGGGAACTTGAAATTTGCAACAAAAGAATTAAATATTGCTATATATTTATGAAAATTAACTTAGGAAAACTTGTGGGGAATATAAAATATTGACTAAGTGAAAATGCTTCAAAGCTGGGAAAGATCACAAGTAAGTTAGATATCAGACTCATAAGAGAACTCAGGCTGAGACAATGAGTTTAACCTAATAAGACAAAAATGAATAAAGACAAACATCAATTTCTGGTGTTCAGATGAGTAAAAACAACTCTACAAGTGTGAGACTGGGAACTACAGCTTAGCAAAAATCTAAAAAATGACATGGATTTAAGAGACAACAAGCTCAAGAGAAGTGTTATATTTCTGCACAAAAAAGGCAAAATATTAATGAAAGAGTTTGAGGGAGGTGAGTCTGATGTTCTGCTCTGTGCTTCCCACCACCTACCTGTCGTGTTTTTTTTAAGTCCTTGGAACATAGATAGAGCCAACTGAAATGTACTTAGAGGTGAGCCTTTGATCTCTGAAAAGTGTGGAGAAGCAGTCTTCCCTGCCTGGACATAAATTTTGATACCTCACCAGAGTCTCCTTCTCAGTAAAGGTGTAGGCACTAAAATTAGCCTCCTGTCTGTAGCAAGGAGAAGGGAACAGGTGGTAACGTAACCATAGCAATAGCAGTAATAGTCTACTCTGAGGATCATAGTTACAAACCTAACTTCAGGTGTGTCTATTTATTATGGCAATCAGAGGAAGACTGCAGTCTGAGAAACTCTAAGACAAGAAACTGAATTAAAAATAGGCTGCCTATGCCCAACTGAAAAAAAACACTATTCCACTCAGGAAAGATGCATCTCAATTTAAGCTTCTTGGGACATGTACAGTTTAAATCCTGGTAAACGTAGGCTCACAACAGAAAGAACTTTGTCAAATACACAAGGAAATGAGCCATCGTGAGTGAGAAAAATACTAAGAACAGAAACAATAAGTACTAGATCTATTTTAAAAGGGCTCCAGATGTTAGAATCATCAAATACAAAATATAAAGCATGTACAAAAATATTCAAAGAAATAAATAATGGGCTCCAAAACATGAGCAAGGGATCAGAGACTGCTGAAAATATTCAAACAGATTTGACAAAGAACCAAATAAAACTACTGGAAATGAAATATATAATCATTGACATTAAAAGACACAGCTGATTAGGAAATTGGTGACCAGGGAATGGAGCTGAAGAAATCATTAACAATGCAGTAGACTGCATCAAGTTGATGAAAAATGTGAGAAAGAGATTACAAGAAGTAGCAGCAAGAAGAGAGTCCAAAGGCATACTACCCTTGTAATCACAGAATGAAAGGAGAGAAAATGGAGGGAAGGCAATGCTCAAAAAATTAATAGGTGAGAATTATTGGTAATTAATTAAGAAATAAATTCTCAATTTTGAGAATGCCAATGATTATTAAGTAGGATAAATAAAGAACAAATTCAGACCTGTGCTCATTGTAGTAAAATTGCGGAATAGCCTCTGACCTCTACCTCCAAATATCTAAAAGCCCCCTGAGAGCAAAATATAAGAAAAGCAATTACACAGCAGAATTCCAAAAGCAGTTAATTTAGGTAGCCAAAGGCATTAGGGTAATGTCTTTACAGTGGCAAGAGGAAAAACAAAGGTCAAGCTAGAACTGTGTACTCAAAAAAATTATATTTATAAAATGAGGATATAGAAAATACACTTTTTCTGTTAAGACTAGCAGACAAAACATGAGGTGTTATAACCATAATATCACCTTGAAGAGTCTTTTGGAAGAAGTTCTGGGAGAATGTATTACATTAAAACTAATAAGGGTATGTAAATCCTGGAGATACTGGATTTAGGATCAGTGGCTCTAGTTCATGAATTCTATGAAACAAATTCATAAGAATAGCAGCTAAGCACCAGACCTGGAAATGAGCTGTTTTTACTAGAACAAACAGTCAGGGGGTTCTACACAGAATATCTTCAGGAAGCAAATAGATTATCATTTAGAGGCTGGATAATCTTGAGGCCATGGGGAAGATGTGTGTTTCTTGAATGAACACTGAAAAAGAGCGAAAGCCATTAGAAATCCCAGTAAAAATAAAAAGCTTTATTAAACAATCATGGTTCATATATGAAACAAACTAAAACGTTGCATGAGATGAAGCAATTAATTAAGGGCAAAAAATTCATAGGGTTTGAATATTTGAAACAGTCTCTTTTAAGTTACTTAAGTTTATTGATATTCAAACTAGAGAGACTAAAATGAAATCTGATCACACTTTTTTAGTTAGGTGATAAATAACTTATATGGCCATAAAACTATATTAGTCATTAGTACATAGTTCTCCAAAGAAACAGAACCAACAGGAGAACCAACAAATAGATTTATTATAAGGAATTGGCTCACACAATTATGAAGGGTGAGGAGTCCTCAGATCTTCAGTCAGCAAGATGAAGAACCAAGAGAGCTGATCTGTAGTTTCAGTCAGAGTTTGAAGACCTGAAAACCAGGAGAGTTGATGGTGGAAGTTCAAAAAAGCTGACAGACTCCACACCCAAGAAAAGTAGATGTTTCAGTTTGAGTCCCAGGACCAGAAAAGACCAATGTCACAGCTTAAAGCATTTGAGGAAAAATAATTCCCTCTTAAGCAGCCTTTTTGTTCTATTCAGATCTTTAGTGCATTGGATGAGACACACTTACATTAGTGATGGCAATCTGCTTTACTCAGTCTACCAGTCAAATGTAAATCTCATTCAGAAACACACTCACAGACACACCCAGAATAATCTTTGGCCAAATTTCTGGGCAAATTTGGCCAAACATTATTGGAGCAGTCAAGTTGACACATAAAAACAACCATCGTAATAACATAAAGTGTTTTTTTTTTTAAATTCTTAAACAAAATCCAGAAGAGGTCATTGTAGTTACAGGACGTAATGTTGGTGCCATGTACCAGATATTTATGTATCTATATCACACTACTGTTATGGAAAAGGCTTTATAAACATCTTTAATTTAAGATGGGAGAGAAAAGATTTAGCTTGAGTGCTATCCTGAGACTCTCCTAATATTTCTCAGAAACATTTTTTCTAGAGTTGTTTCCTGTGTCTTCGTTTCCTGTGTCCAGGTAAAGCAGCTTGAGATTGAAAATCATTTATTTGCTGACCCACCAGAGTTTTTGTACTTATCCATATCATGTTCACATCTATGTGGGTTCTTACGTTCTGACCGGAAGATGTGTAAATGAGTACAGCTCAGTCCTTCAAAGCATGACATCATATTTCCATCTGTGAATCCATGATCTAAATACAAGAGACTGTGTTACATTTTGTGAATGTGTGGAAGGAAGATTATACCATCAAATACATCTTTATTTCAGTATATTGCCCATAATTTGTCCTACGTGTATATCTCTAAGGTTTTGCTTTCTAAAATATATATTTTGAATATTATTTGTCTTTAATTTCATTTTAAATAATTATAAGCTCATCAAAAATATATAAAGTATTTAAATATAACAAGATGAAAAATAGATATCATCCAAACTTATACCACATAAACCCAACAAGGTAGTCTTTGAAATCATTTTTTTCTATATCTCCCTCACATTCCCAAGATTTGGGGGATTTTTAACATAGTTTAATTGTACTTTATCTACAACTCGGCATCCTGGTTATTGTGGAAAATAGCAATCTGCTGACATTTTAAAGTACACTCGTGCTCATATCCCACTCAAGACCAATTAAAGCAAAATCCGTAGAAGCTGAGATTAGTCATATTTATTTTTTTAAGTGCTCCCTCATTGATTGTAATGTGCAGCCAGGTTTGAGACCCACTGGTATAATGTATAAGCATCATCCATGTTATTAAATAGTTTTCATAAAGATTATTTTAAATGGGTGCTTGCATGACACAGGCATACAGAAACTTATTTAACATTCTTATAGAGTTGGATATTTAGGTTACTTTCAACTATATGTTTGTTTATATATGGATAGATCCAAATATATGTTAAAACTCAATCTTCCTAGATACTGATTATTATTAGAAGGGGCAGATGTGTTGGCCTTTTGAGAGGAATTAAGTCATAAAATGGACCTTAGGGCTTCCCTGGTGACGCAGTGGTTGAGAGTCTGCCTGCCGATGCAGATGCAGGGGACACGGGTTTGTGCCCCGGTCCGGGAAGATCCCACATGCCACAGAGCGGCTGGGCCCGTGAGCCATGACCGCTGAGACTGCACGTCCAGAGCCTGTACTCCGCAACGGGAGAGGCCACAACAGTGAGAAGCCCACGTACCGCAAAAAAAAAAAAAAAAAAAAAAAAACAGTGAGAGGCCGTTGATTAACTGATAGTAGCTAGGGTCTATAAAGACAGTGGGAAGAACTAAGCATCACTGCTGGAATTCATAATTTTGCTAAGAATCTAAAACTAATTAATTATAACTTTAGGAAGTTTCTAATATATTCTTTATGTTTATTGCTTTGTACATTTTGTACAGAAATATATACGTAATTAAAAATAAATTGAATTGTGTAGGGTTTTTTTGGAGGGGATTGAAGATATTTATAACATTAATCCTTGAGAATTTCAAAGACTGCAAACGCCACACAATTCATGGAAGAATAATTTATTTTAAGAAATAGAGAAAAATCACATTGTGTTTGATCAGGGGGGTTGTGATGAAAGAGATATTTTGTCAAAATCCAATTCAGACATCCCTATGGAAAATTAAGACTGTTGGGATTAGATAGTATCCACTTATCCAATTTCTGCCTCACTGTGTCTTTTTTATTTGAATTAATCTGGGTAATGAACACCCAAACCAAATTATTGTGGGTTGATTACCCATGAAAAGTGGGTTAATTGTTTAATAGCCATGGGTGCAAGTGGGTATAGGTATTTTAATATACATAAACTGCTAGTTGGCATATTTGATAGTAGCATAAAATACATATACAATGAATTCAACAGCACAGTTTCACATTAAAAGTTGATTAATCTTGTTAGCATAATTTAATTGTCTGTAAAATTGGTTGCTAAATACTGGAAAAAAATAGTCATCTATTATAATTGTTAATGTTTAATAAAAACAAAGATTAATGAGTGTTTTCTGAGTACTAAACAAATAAATCTTAATTTTCAGAAAATATTGGAAGAAAAGAGATTTTTAGTACCACTTACACTCAAAGGCAAATGTAACAAATGGTTGTTTCCATTATCAGCTAAGCTTATTATCAGACTTGGGTACCCTCAGAGGCAACCATCCACATTCCTATGCAGTTTAAGGTAAAATCTACATAAAAGTATTCAATTTCTAAGGGAGAAGGTGGCATCTAATTGAACAATGCCAGCATTTACATCCTCTGGGCAAGAAAAATGGATCCAATCAAGAAACACCAACTGTAGCCATGTTTTCTAATTTACTTTCTAAGGTCGTTAAGGGGAAGACCTTATTAGAACATAGCTGCCAGAGCCATTATCTTTCTTTCACTTTCAATAAAGGTGCAAGGATTCTGATGAAAAATGCCTGCATTCAGCTCTCCTCTAATGGCAGAAGCAATGGACCCAATTAAAAAAATTCTGTGAATGGATCCATTACATTATGCCCTTTCGTGAGACAAAAACAACAGCAATGGAACCCAAGGGAATAACAAAATAACAACAACCAAAAAGGATGAGAGCAGAAGAGTGAGCATGCTGTATCAGCAGGGAAGCTGCAAATGTGAGCCAAAGGTTATTATCAAGTTCACAACGGTAACAATGAAGCCAACAAAAAGGCTTTAGCTGATTGTCAAATTATCACTTATTTTCTATTTCTTCCCTTGTTTCATTTTCCTATCTTCTTCAACCTACATTTCAGCTGATTCCTTTTGCTTATGGAAAACCAGGCTGCAGCCTTGTGTTGCCTTTTGCTCACCTAAGAGATGAAAAAGAAATGATCTATCTTCCTTTAGCATTAATTTCAGGGCACAAGTCCTGGTGATGGCTGATCGAGAGCCATCACTTTGGCATAGCTCTGGTAAATTCCTTTCAGCTAAAAGGTACTGAAAACCAACATTACCACAGAAATCTTGGTAAGTCCAGGTTTGGGTGAAAACCGGAGAGAACCTCCCTGCTGTGCTTGGAGTACCTATTCCCTTCTCTCACAGTCAACAAGGTTTAACGTCATCTCACAATTCAGCAGCTTGAAGATGATTCTTGACTGTGCAGCCTACGGGGACCTAATTATAGCTTATTTGCCATTCCCACCCCCCCTCCTCTTCTCTCCAGTGTGTAAGGGCTCAGGGTTCACAGCCAAGCCACTTTTCTAGACTATGCCTTGGAGACAGCCAGAGTGAGAACCCTTCACGACTGGCGGGAGAAACCAAGTCAGAAACAATAAGAGCAATAAATGGCTACAAATGCTGACACTTAAAAGGAGCCAGAGACTTCCAACAGGATGAAAGAGATGGCCATTGGGGAGCTGCAGTTAAATTTAACCTAGAGAAGCAGAAAAACAACACATCAGAAATAAGCAAAAGCAGGCTGACTGCCTGGGATTTCAGAAACCTTACCCAAGGCAGCCCATGGTCAGAGGAGGCCTGGCCGCTCAGCTCAGCTCCGTGCCGCATACCAGCCAGATGATACTCCTAGGCTACAAGGTGTATTCCCGATTGTACATATTAATTTTGATGCTTGCCTAGAGCCACAGTTTCTCATTCTCTGTCAACCAGTGTGGTTAATTATGTACTGTAATATTTAAATTACAATTCTGATTATTTTGGAAAGATAATTAGTCTAAGAAAAAAGAAGGAGACAGAGTTGCAATAAAGGTTATTTGGAAGGTTCTGGTTATAGCAGGAAGACAATATATACTCCCAGAAGTGAGAATCATTTGTGGTGCAGCTGGGCCGTGGGGAGACTGCAATGAACACTCTGGAACCATGTGTTCATATTAATTAAGGAGGGGCCATCTGGTTCAGATAAAAAGAGAAAATATGATCAATTCTATTAGATGACTTGTCATACTTTGAGTTATAGGTGCACTTCCCAAGTAAATTCACACCCTTTATATTTTCCATCTCTTTGTTTCGGAACTTCCATTTTGCCCAAAACACAAGAAGGACTCCTTGTCTTGCTTACGCCCTTCATTTACTCAGAATTTTTTTTTTTTTTTTTTGCGTTATGCGGGTCTCTCACTGTTGTGGCCTCTCCCGTTGCAGAGCACAGGCTCCAGGCGCGCAGGTTCAGCGGCCATGGCTCACGGGCCCAGCCGCTCCGCGGCATGTGGGATCTTCCCGGACCGGGGCACGAACCCGTGTCCCCTGCATCGGCAGGCGGACTCTCAACCACTGCGCCACCAGGGAAGCCCTTACTCAGAATTTTAAATGCATTTGATTCAAAATCTTATTGTTAATATACAGGTATTTCATTGTTTCAGCGTCTCTTATGATATCTCTTCCAAATTATCAAAAAGTATTAAATGAGGCAGAGTTTTGTGGATACCTGGTCATTTTTTTTCCAGCAATGGAGCTATTCATGTAAATTTAACACATGCATTTGTGTAATTATTGGACCTATTAGTAGATGGATTTGTGCTAAGTAGGACATAAATATTCAATTAAAAGAAATTAGCTCTAAATGTGTTTCTCTGGCAATATCAAAGATATATTTGGCATGAGACAGTAACATTTTTATTTAAAAATCTGTTTCCACTATTTTTTTTACACACATTTATAAAGCCAAGTACACATAATCAATCAAGTCATATATTCAAAGAATAACACTCAAGTGCTAAAGAACACTCTAGGGTGCAACTCTGTCCCCCAAATTCTTTTTTTTTCTCTTCCCTTCCTTCCTCTTCCAATCCTTTCTTACTTTTCTCCCTCCCTCCCTCCCTTCTTTCCTTCATTCCTCTTTCTGTAAACATTTGAGCAAATTCTGTGTTATTTCAGGTACAAATTTAGGCACTAGGGAAACAAATAAACAAAAAACACATAGTAGCAGAAAGAGAAACAACTACCTGCAATTTTACCCAATGTAATAAATGTTGTTACAAATGAGTTTATGCTGTGCCAAAAATTATTGGTGTTGAAAACAATTCAAGTAGTTTATTCTAACTAGTCAGTGCTTCAAGGTAGCTGGACAAAGACCAAATTACCACAAGACACTTAGTACCAAACCAGACAAGTAGTCTCCAGCAACATTTATTATCATGTGAAATCAACTAGATTTTCTGAACTTTAAAAAAAGCATTTTAGGGCTTCCCTGGTGGTGCAGTGTTTGAGTCCGCCTGCCGGCCAGTGAGAAACCCACACACTGAAAAAAAAAAAAAAAAAAAAAGCATTTTAAAGTATTGGTAGTAGCATAACAAAATGAGTAAAAGGCTCTGGCTTCACACAGATTTGGTTCCTAATATCAAGGTCAACACTTAATAGTGGTGTGATTTTGCATAAGTTACTTACTTACTAAGTGTCAAATTTCCTTACCAATAAATAGGATACAGCTGCTTTGTTCTGAGGACTAAATGACATAATGTACATGAAGTGCTCACTATAAAACCTGGCTCATAGAATTAATAACTATATTATTATTTCTGTTGCAATTTTTATTCCAAAATTGAAACATCCATTCTGCTTATTCAAAATCACTGTCAGACAATTCCCTCATGTGTATAAATAGCTACCCAATGGTGGTTTTCCCAACAGAAATCCAATGCAATATAATTTAAGAGAGGTAGACCCATCTGTTCTCTTAGCTCTTAAAAGGACACTCTAGATTTCTTTGAATGCAGGATTTGGGAGTACAATAATGCCTTTAATGGTTACAGAGACTCATACATAGACTAAATCAATACTAATGCAAAGAAAAAGGGACATGTGACTAGAAGCAGGATTGTAATCTTTACACCCCATTGATTATAAGTGAATTCACAAAGAGCAAAAGACGTGGACGGCTCCTTTGAAGCGCCTAGGTTAGCTTCTACCTAACCAATCAGGGATAATCCCTTGTTCTATTGACCTCTGTAAATTGGTTTGCCAGGAAAAAGCTCAATCCCCCAGACAATGCTTACTATATGTCTGGCTGCTGTCTAGAGAAGATAATAATCAAGAAAGTCAGAAGAATACAGAAAAAAATCATAATGAGCTTTTCATGACTTTTACCAAAGAGGATTCCAATCAAATCTCTCAGTAATAAAATAAATTGTACTGAAAGGAGTTAGAGCAATATGTATATTAGTGTCTTTATTGTTGAATGACCTCATGAAAATATTCCAATGCCCAGAGGGAGGTAGTTACCCTCACTGGAGTTATTATGGCAGCTAGATAGGACTGTATACTAACTTGATTATTCTTACCCTAAATATCTTGTTTCATGTTAGTAATTCAATTCCAATTTCCACTTTAAATGCCAATCTTGTATAGAAAGTTAGTTTCTTGAGATCTTAAAACACTCTCAAAACAGATAACATAGTTTCCAACAGCTGGAATCTATACATTCGATGTTTATAAATTGTGTAGATTGTTCTTACAACTCTGTTTTAACAAGGAAACCAGCAAGACAGCCAAAAAAAAAAAAAAAAAAAACCCAGAAGCACATCTCTAACATTTTTTTTCAATCAGTGAATGTAAGAAATCAGTGAAAAACAATTCAAATTACAGATGTCTTAATGCATAGACCACAGGTAGGTATAGGAAAGGCCACATCTTAGGTAGCCTTTTCTCATGATGTAAGGCCTAGAAATGTCAGTTGTCATATGAAAGGCTCCATAACCTTAGTAGAGAGAGTCTATCCTCATCTCATAACCCACAACACAAAATAATAACAATTATAAAATACCAGTGTTGCATCTTGGAAAAAATTCAATTCAATTATTCATTAGTATAGTGGAGGCATGAAGAATTGCCATCAGCTTCTTGAATGAGAGAGCATGGCACATTAGAAAAAGACAAAACTTTCTCATACATTGCTTCTTGGGTGAGAAACTAGCTACTGATTTGTAAATTGGATCACTGCCCAGATAGTTTAGTTCTTTTACATGACTTTGCTCTGGAGCAAATTAAATAATCTTTTTTTTTTTTTTTTGTAACAGAGTTTCAGCTTCTTCCCAGGAGGGCTACTAGAAGATTAAGAGGAATTTTGGGTAACATATTACAAAGAATGTCATAAATATCTCACACTTTTAATTTGATTTTAATAAGATACTTAATCTCTGTTGATTATAAATCAATTGAATATTAAAAACACATCTATTGAAAAATTTCACTGCTAAGAATACTATAGTGTAGGTAAATATTACATAGTTTTTAACACTGTGTAAATAAGCCAGAGAGGGGGAAAAATCCATATTTATTCAATAGCAGCTATTTTATTTGAAGGGTTGGAATAAATACAGTCATCTTGGTACAGTATGTTAAAAACCAATAGAATATGCAAAACATATTAAGTGAGATTTAGTAACCGTAAATTTGATATGTGTTTATGATATAGCTGCTCATCTTCAATAAATAGATTTTTAATAAGCAGTTGGTATTTATTCAACAAAAGCAACTGTTACAATGAATAAATTAAATGCTTATTTAAGACACTTCATCCAGCATAAAGAGGTAGCACAATTTCCCTGCGGCACCAGAAATGATTGTTAATACTGGAGTGAAGCCAGTGCTCTAATACCGCATTGTCAGTGGGAAGCACGTCACGCTCTGCGCTGCAGCATAACCAGCATTACACATCATGGAGAGTCACAGCCACGAAGAATCAGTCCAGGAATTCTGACAGCATTCTGTTGGCTGAAATCATTGCAATTCTTAAACATCAACCCAGAGAACATGGAAAAGAGAGCAAGTCTCCATTTCTTTTCAACAAGTCTGGAAAAAAAAAAGGACTTCCGTGTTTGCTTTGATTTTATGTCTGTGTGCTCTCCAGTTATCAAATACGCCACTCAGCCTAGAAGGTGATTTGTCAACTCACCATTTGGCAAGTGTATACAATTTAGTAATAATGGAGGCTGCTTCACCAGCCCCGAAGCAGGAGATTTCTGAAATTACTGTGAACTCCGTTGGTATATTTCCAGTTGATTTCCCAGTATCATTCAATTTTTCTTACGTGCGTGTTTTTACAGGAAAATCATATATTTTGACCATTTGATATTGTCACATATTATACTATGGGCTTAAATGATAGAGAACAGTCATGTTGGCTACCAAATCTCTCTCCAACCAGTAATACCTACCTTGAACAGATGCAAATATTTTTAGTTAGCACTGCATTGGTTGTAAAAGTTTAGATGAATGGACAGCTTGCATCTCATAAGCAAAGATGATTCTGTTCTTATTTAAACTCTTCAGCAAGCATCTTATGCAACAACTTAGATGCTATTGTATAAGCATCTTGTACAACAACTTGCAAGCATCTTATACAACAACATATTCAATTCAGTTATTAAAATGCTGCTTTCTTCCAGTGGACAGGAAAGTCATTATAAAGCAAAATGTATTTCTAGTCACCATTGTCTTTTCTTACTTCTGACTCGCCACAGGTTTTTGTTTTTTTAGCAATTTTTCTATATGCAAAATGAAACTGTACTACAAACATCCTAGAGACTCGAGGAGAATTATTCTTAAGTAGCTCTAGTTGTCTACTATAGGACTTAGTAAAATAAACCATGGCCTTTCCTTAACTAACCTGCCATGCTTAAAATTACAAGCTTGTATGCCAAGCTTGTACATAGCCTAGTGTATTTTTTTATTTGGGGTCTTGGAATATAATAAATATGGAGATAATGGGAAGGACCTCATTTCCAAGTTCCTTAAATTCCAGAAATGTAATTCTCAGAAAACTCTTTGAATAATTTCTTGAAGGCAGGAAAGCAGTCTGAGTAAAGAGAGAGAGTCACAGTAAACTTTGTGGTAAGGAACCTATTAAGCACACACACACACAATACAGAAAAGACAAGGAAGAAAATATTAGAGATGTTGAAGGGTTTCCAATGAACAAAACCCTTCTCTCTTACATCACTTTTTGACAATTTGAGAAATGGGGTAAAATATAAAGATGGAGGCTGCAGTAGGCAGAATTCTAAGATGACCTTCAAGACTTCTCACCCTTCCCTCCCCTAGAGTGCATGAATTACATAATTTCTGGGATGGAATATGATGGATTTTACTCCTGTGATTAGGTTTTATTATATGGCTCAGGAGAAATTATTAGGAAAGTTATCTAGGTAGGCTTAACATAATCAAACGAGCCCTGTAAAAGCACAGAATTTTCTCTGGCTGGCCACAGAAGTCAGAGGTTCTAAGTATAAGAAGGATTCAATCTGTAGTTGCTGACATGAGAATGGAGGAGATCCTGTGGTAAGGAATGTGGGTCAACTCTAGCTGTTGAGAGCAGCACCGGCTATAAACCTGCAAGGAAAGGGAAATCAGTCCTACAGCAGCAGGAAGTGATTTCTCCCTACAACCAGCTAGCATGGCTGAGAACTCGGAACGCAAATGGATTTCAGCCTAGTGAGGTCCTAAGCAGAAAATCCCACCACACGATGCTCAGGTTTTTCACTTACAGAAACTATGAGAAAATAATGTGTTGTTTTACACACTTAAGTTTGTGGTAATTTGTTATATATCAGTAGAAAACTAATATAGAGGCAAAAACACCATATTTCTTGTTGACAGAAGTTAGTTGGAGAAGTTTGACAAATTTGAGAGCCAAATGAACTTGGTCATTGATGTCCAAAATTAGAGTGATTTGCTAATCCAGTCACAGGCAACAGTGAGCAGAAATGGACCTTTTCAGGTGGAGGGAATTTACACACAAAAAAAAATTCAGTAAAAAAGAGCAGAGGAGAAACTGAGCTCACAGAAGGCAGGTTCCCTCCTAAAAGAAGAAAGGTAGAATTAGTCTAAAACTTTTAGTTATTTTTCCCAGATTAACCAATCAGTTGCATATTCCCCCCCCCCCCCC
>NW_006773895.1:393746-402955 GCF_000442215.2 Lipotes vexillifer | reverse complement strand
TCCCCCCCCCCCCCCGCCTCGGAAACATAGCAAATAAAAAGTTAGAGACCCTAAGTTACACTAATTGAGCTCATTTCACTGGAAGGGAAATATTAAGCATGGAGAAGAATTATTCCCCAGTAAAAAGAAAGAAAGAGGAAATGAGTAAAGAAAGAAGTGGGAGGACAGGGGTCCTGTCTTAATCTTCTTAATATCTAGTACCTGTACTTTGTTTAAAATCATTTTTAATAAAAGCTTATTGAAAGAAAGTTTCAATGGTTAATGAATTATTAATGATGTTCTTTTAAACTTAATCACATTTCACTTGACCACAAGGACACCAAAATTATATACCTAGGTATGTAGTAAGAGAAGCATAATAAAGTAGCAAGAACCCAGAGCTTGGAACCATAAAGATCTATGTTTAAAAATGAACCAGCTAACACCTTGAGAAGTAACTTTATTCTCCATCTGTATTTTGGAGCCAATACTAACACATGGGATCATTGGAAAGAAGGAAGAAGCAAATCTATGGATAGTGCTCAGCACAGTGGTTATCACATAGTAAGTGATTATTAAATGGAAGCCACAAATCATTTGTTAACTAGTTCTTCCATGTTTATAGATTCAGGCTTTCCTTTGTTAACAAGTACACAGTCAGCAAGTCTTAGCAAGTGTAAAAGTTGATGACACTCCATGGCAGCTGTCCCCATATAGTAGCTTGGTGTTTCAGTCTGTGTTAATAGTATGACATTTCCACTTCAACATAAAGATTCAGAATTCTCCCTAGCAGTGGAAGGAAACACAGAAAATTATATACATCCTCTTTGGTGCATCAACTTATAAATGATATACATCACCACTGGTCAAAGCTCAATTGACCATTACTAGTGAAATGACCCTGCTCAATGTCATAGGAAGCTGCAAAATTGAACCTTCTATTAGCCCAGGAAAGGGAAGAGAATCTGATGTATTGGTTTGCATTAATAATGTCCTCCATACCAAGCTTTTCTGTCCTATATTGACTTTGGTTCTTCTACTACAATCCCACCCTTGAAGAAAACATACCGAACTTCCCTTCTGGAGCAAGAACCTAAACTGGCAACAATTGTCTCCTAAATAATCATGTCTGATCAACGCACTATTCCCTTGACCATCACTCTTCACACTGCACCTCGATTACCAAAATGCAATGGCGCAAATCCTGGAATGGGGGAAACTTGGCTTCACCTTTATAAAATAAACTCTGAAAAAAGTCAGTTTTATTTGGTGAGCAGAACAACTACTGAATATTTGGTTTTGTTACTAGAAGTATAGTACCCATGGACAGCAATTCCAGTCTTGTTTATCTTAGTATTAGTCAAACCACAGTTGTATTATGTTGCTGTGTTCTGGGCTATTCACTTAGAGATAAAGATAAATTGTAATTCATTCAGAGAAGCACAATATGAATGGTGAGAAAATTCTAATGCCAAGTTATACAAGCAACAATTGAACTAAGAAATGGGGATGCATAGCCAGGAAATAAGCACCCTCAGGCAGGAAATGATCGTGTCTTCAAATATTTGAAGGGTTGTCATGTGGGAGAAGCGTTAGACTTGTTCTGTATAACCCTAGGGTATAGTGAGAAACAGTGGGTGGAAGCAAAAATCAGACCCAATCTGGCTTATTTTAAGGAAGATCTATCAGAACCAAGCCACAACGTATTTGGCAGGCTCAGGAGGTAGTAAGTTCCTTGTCAGAAAAATAATTCAAGCCAACTGATAACCATGTGATATGGTTATTGCAGAAGGAGCTCAAGCATGAGATAGAGATTGGACAAATATCTTTAGGTAGAGTGGCAATATAACTTATCATCCAAAACGGGACGAGTGTAAAGAGAAATGCTATTAACAATTGTTAAATATTTTCCTGTATGCCAGAAAAATAGGCAAAAACTAGAACTATCCCAAGCAAAGTAGAATATGTTGTCATCCTATATTTAGGATAACTTCCAACTCTGAGATTATTTTTACACTATTTCTTGACATTAAAATATCAATTGCAATTTAATAATTTCCATTCCTAGGTATATTTGCAAAGCAAATAATTTTTGAACAGTCAATTTGGGGAATTTTTTTGACATTGTAGAAAGACATTGTTTTGAGTGGGTTAGCATCTTGGTTTTGCAGCTTGAAATCTCATTGTGCAGTTGCCTTCATGTAGGACTTGGTTACAGGTAAGATAAGTTCCAGAATACAACCATACAACAAAATGCATAACATATATTTAGCAAGCCACATGAAAAGATTTCACAGTCTCCCAGATTTATCCACAGGCTAATCTGGTCAGGCAAAGAAGGTGAATTGAGTCCCTACTGTGACCCAGGTGTTACACTAGGTAGTATACACTACTCTGTATCAGACAGCATCCCTATGAGATGGGCATTTTCACCTCGTCAGGTAGGTTTTATTGTCTCCATTTTGTCGATAAGCAAACAAAATTTGAGAGATGTTCCATAACTTGTCCAAGGTTATAAACTTAATAAGTGGGAGAATTAGAATTTGAATCCATATCTGTCCAAAGCATGTGCTTGCTACATTCTAGGCTGTGAGCATTGGATAGAAACACTAATGAGCCAAAAGAGGATCTGACATTTTAAGAAGAGCGCTAACATTCATATAGTAATTTAGAGTTTCTGTATGACTTTTATCCATTTATTATCTATATATTACCCAGACTTTTAAGCACCTACTAGTTTATAAGCATTAATCTAGGCATTGAGGATGCCAAAACAGAATTAATTCTATAAAAGAAACGAGTGGAATTAACTAGGTGAGAAGAAATGTGCATTACTTGTAACCTAATTTGCCCACATTTCAGTCTAAAAAAAAAAAATGGGAATATGTATATATGTGGGAATTTTCCCTCAGCTGAGAAATGGTTGGGTAATAGATCAGAGGAGGAAGGAAAGATAAGCTCTAAATTGCAATGAAAGGAGAATATCTCCATTGTACAGGGGAGAATGAACTGGATTGAAAAAGAAGAAAGCAAGGAGAGAAGAGAAGGGGCCTTTGAAGTGGTCCATGTGTGAACTGGTCTATGTGTGAACTGATCTAAGCTACCGATGATGTTGGGAGCTGGGCAGAAATGTTTCGGAAGACACAAAAATTTATTCTCATAACACACATGGAATTAAAGCATGCATTACTGCTATTTACCACATATTATGAATTAGAATGCTGAGTTATCCAAAATCACATAAATTCCAAAGCTTGTGCTCATCTTGTTCCAATACACTGGTCCAGGACTGGTTATCAGAAGCAAGGACTAAACTCTAAAATAAAGAAAAGAATGTGACAAATAAGAATAAAAGAGTCCTTTCTCCAGATCACTTGATCATTTTGAGTTAGAACACTAAAATTTTAATGTTCTAAATTTCAGTGTTCTCCCCTTCTCTTCCCAGCTCCCTCACATTCTTGTTTTCTGTAAAAGGACAAAGTAATGAGCAACAGACAGAGATTTCAGCAGAGCTAAACTAAAACAAGAAAGCTGAAGGCAAGAAAATAGTTCTATAACATGTTCCAAGGAGAAATTCCAAAACAGAATGAAATATTTCCTGGTGTAAAATGCCCTCAGTGGACTGAAACATTTCCTTGGAACCCAAGACAACAGGTAAAGTCTGTTCCTCATTAGCTTGTGCCATAATGACCCAATCTTACATTTTCTATTTCTTTGGAATTCATTTGTTTTCATTACATCAGGTGGTTGTTATTATGATGTGTTAATGGGCTTCAAGCAGGGCTGTCCTCTGTGACTCAGACTCTGATTACTAAAATGAGAGTTTTGATATTTCTTATTATACCAACTCTGTTTGCATTCCAGTTGTTAATAGTCTTGTCCACCAGAGTAGTGCTCTGAATTTCAAAGGCATGCAAAAGAAAGAAAGTGAGAATTTTATTTTTATTTTCAACTCCAGATTTCTTTCATCCAAAAGTTTGTCTTTCACAACTTTAGCACCACATTTTAGTTCTTGTATGCCCCTAGTCTCATTGCTAAAAATCTTTGAGAATATTTTTAAACGTGAAAAAACACTTGCAATTTCTCACTCTTTCTTTATTTTTCCTTTTGGGTTCATATTCCATTTTCTGGCATAAAGAGCCTTCTTGATCCTGTTCTCACAGGAACTACCCTTTACCATCCAGGTCATGACCTTTTGATTCAAGATCATAGTAATGCACTTCTGTAGCTCATTACCTTTAAACGTAAATTAAGTTAGATAAATTGCTCCTAAGCATTATACCTCTTCAAGAGTGAGCCCCACTGCTCATGCAATACCAATGCTTGTCTTTTTACATGTGTAAGAAATGAAAGTCTTGAAGCCAGAGATCAAATTCAGTGTCTTTATAAGACTAAAGAGAGAACCATGACACTTCTAGTCTGATTCAAACCGGGGCTATTTTTCAGAAGCTCATACTAAATAGATCCTACAAAATGAGCATTTCCATACAACCCATTCTATTTATCCAGAGCCTCCCTGATACTGAACGCATACTTCTCTTCACTCTTCACTAACAGGAACAGCAACCACCCTGCCCTACTTAACTGGATAACGAATGAACTTTTTAAATGTCTAAATCTGTGTTTACACATACAAGATGAGATTGGTGTTTACCTAAGGGGACTGTCTTTACTCCCTAATGTGCGCTTTACACTAACCTAAGAAAACAAAGACAACCTTCTCCCTCCCAGGAAGATAATACTTGTGATGATGACAGCACTGCTAAACAGCCTTGGTTTTCCAGACACGACAGAAATATATTTGGGTGAACACATTTTTGTTTCCGTATCTATGGAAAGATTCCTTTATGTTTTCTTTGTTTGGGTAATTGTTAGTGTTATTGCTGTTTATACCCTAGGACTTGCGGATAAGGCTGGTGTTCCTAACTGCCTCAGCTTTTCTGATGTCTACCCCATGTTGGTTTACCTTACATTATTTCTCTCCACCTCCCCTGTGCCCAAAACATTCAGCATCACAGATGGCATTTTATAGACAGCGATTTTTGTGTAAGTGTGGCTGTTTAATTTTGCATTCAGCCGAGGACAGAAGATGTCATGAGGCCTTTGTCCTCCAAAGTGCACTATGTCCCTGCTTCCCTTTAAAGTTAATTGTGTGTTTCCTTGTCACTGATTAAGTAGATGTTCTGAATGTGTCTATAAGCAGTCCTTTCTATTTTCTCCTGTTTGTTAGGGTCAGATTGCATTCATAAAGATTCCATACAACAGCTGTTTTGTGATCTTTATGATATGGAAATTTAGAAAGGAGCTGTTGAGGAGTCAGAATTGAAACACACTGGGACAAAAATAAAAGAGACAGACGAAAAGCAAAATGTAAGCTATTTCATAAAGACATTCATTTTCATATACAGAATAGTTATAACTGTATCATTGGGTGGAAGATAAAATGTGACCTTATCACCTCATGATACGATCATTTCTTGAAGAATTCAAACAAGTAAGACAAAAGGAATTTTAAAAATAAACTTTAGCCTAATAATTCATCTAATCACTATTGACCAAAAGTGTGTGAACAAATGACAATTACAGAAATCAAAGGGATTATAGTAAATATGCTCTCATTAGTTTGTCTACCAAGAAAAGCAGCATTTGTAATTGTTTAATGGCATCTTTGAAAATTCAGCCCTTTCAAAATAAAACCAAGAAAGTTAAAAGAAAAACCAGAAGATATGAGAAAGAGGAAAAGTAAGGGAGAAAAAGTGAAGATACCAAAAATTATAAACACTTTGTGGCAGAATTGTTGGCAGAAGTTAAAGTAACAAGTAAACAACAGAAATATAGTGACAAACTCCCATGACTACCGGGCACATAACTAACATATGTAAAGATGGCAAGTAAGGTGATTTAGGCTGTGATCCTGAAACACTTGTTTATAAATCCACAGAGTATTATTTCTTCTGCAAAGAAACCAACTCTCTCATTTATTCTTTGTGTCCTGCCTGCTAAAGCTGTGTAATAAGTGCAAGGGTGCTGGTAAGGAGTCATTGGCTAAAGGCCTCCATGTTAGGAAAACTAAAATAAAACAGCAGCTAATTCAACGTTTTTAAAAATATAGTAGATTCCAAATTCATCCAGGGCGGGAACACTTATTATCCATCCTCAACACTTCCTCTAGTGCTTGGCCAATAGAAGGCATTTACTAAAACTTTATTGAATTAAATTATTTTTTTCCAAATATAAAGACCAAGGGACAGAATGGACTAGAGTAGCTCCACAAAGAATGAGAGGTGGGAAAAGAAATGTAATCACATCCCTCTCCATATTGTAACATTTGAAACCCATCTCCATCGAGCATGCGTTCTTGAGTATGTATGTATTTATGTGCCTGTGTAAACAATCATCTACACCTCAGAAAGTCTCACGTCCTGCAACCCTTGGCCATGAAGATGTGCTTATCAGGATAATTCAGCTGTATTAGGAGGGGTAAGGCCTGGAAGTAAAGAGCTAGATGATAAATGATGACAAGTTGATGCCATCTGCCCCCAGGCCCATATCAAAGTTTTGATGCAATAATATGTAACCCTATAATGTGCCACCAAGAAAGTCTCAATTATGTTCCCTGGATTAAAGTTAAGCCAACAAAGAAATGAAGAATGCATTTATCAAAGATCTTGAGTTAGAATTGTAAAGGCTCAAAGTGGAGGGGAAATACTCCCACTACTCCTGAAAATGTTTATGTAAACTCTTTCATGGCTTAATGGACCAGGTTAACAAGGTTCACAATACAGTGCCCCTATAGATGATATCTCACAGCAAGGCTTGAGAGATGCTGGAATTTTGTTTGAGAGAAGCATTAAGCTCAAGTCCCTCACCCAATTATGTTTAGCATTTTATCTTTGAAATTTTTCATTATAAGTGAAACTAATGGCCTGTCCTATGTCGTTCTGAATAGAGAGAAAGCAGTGTGCAAAATTATCATTGCACTGGCTTTGCAGGGTCAAGTAGGAAACGGTCTTATCTACACAAGTCATTTAAAAGACTTCTATTAGTTTATATGCAGGCTTTGGGGAAGCATCATACACCCAAAATATTGATCTCCATACTCATTTTCTCTTAGTTTGTCAAGAACCCATTATTATATTCTCTAGATTTTGCTGATTTGTTTGAATTACCAGGGGTATTATCATCAAATCATTTAGTTGCACATTTTTCAATTATTTCACTTGATATATATGGATCATTCAGAAAAATTTTAAAAACACTTATCTTATTGAATAACTGACTAGCTAATCAATGAATTACTTCAACAACCATTTATTAAATAGTGAGCCTGGGGCAGGCATTGGGTGGCTGCTGGCAATGCAGAGACATTGGTCCCTGCTTCCTGGATCTACAGATCTACAGACAGCCTTGGGCTAGCTGGTCAGTTTAAAGTTTATAACATTAAGGATTTTTATTTGTCCAAATGATTTCTTTATTTTAAAAATCTATTCTTTTCATCTTCTTGTTTATGTCAAGCCTGTGCATGATAGACTCTTGTTATTTTTCATTCTGGTGTTGGGGAAACCATACAGTCCCATGAGGTAAGACATTTATTTGTTTATCAGATTCACTGTTCTAGAGAATTTTCTGGATGACACAGCACTTCTGTGCTGAGGAATTCTGTTATCTACGGTTCATTAATACTTTCTGCAGGATCATTACCTCCAAATTCAATAAGAAATAAAACTATATTTCTACATGGCACAAAGTGAAATATGCATGGAAATCCATTGCATCATTCTGATGAACTAATAATTGATCAACTTTATATATTTAGGAAGCTTACAACAACACAGAACAAGATAACGGTGCTATGACCAACTTCCAATTCCTTCTTCAGTTATCTTCCAACTGCTAGTAGGTAAGAGGAGAAGACTGCTTCTTCTGATCTATGATAAACTATCTTCAGTATTGATTTCAGGATCTAAATGGAATTTGTGAAGCAGAAAAAGAAAAGGAGAAGAGAGTAACAGAATAAAAAGCCTGCAGCCCCTTTTCCTACAACTACCCTTCTTGGGCAAAGAGTGATTTTGCCTACCAATTTAAAAAACTCGGGGATGGTGGCTCTCTCTAAAGTAATAATGTACTTGAGAGGATTGGAGAGAAAAATGGAGCCTCCTTAGCGGTAGTTCATAAGCAGGAATAGTCACTACAGATTAATACTTTCATTCATTTGGCCCATTTTTCAAGATTACTTTCTAGATCCACCTTTCTCCAGGCATTATATGAGAGCTGAATTTTAGTCCTGAATCTGCCACAAACTAGGTTATGTCAACAGGTGAGTTTTGTTTGTTTGTTTTTTCAAATTTATTCAGGGCTTAGTTTAATAAGGAGTGAAACTACATGAGCTCTAAAATAGTTTTCAGATCTCTGAATCTAAATCTTATGGTTAATTTATTTACCAGTTCACGATAACAGAATGTATTATTTTATCATATTCTCATGCCAACAAGTTCACCTTATCTGACTTTAAGGAGAACTGTCTGGGAGAGGCATCATGAATATATGAAAATACTTTCTTTAAAAAAAAAAACCTCAGACTAATTTTCTGGTCATACAATTGGTATTAATCTTGAACCTGTAAGTAATTGTTTCTAGGTACAACTTTACAAAAAAAATGAAACATTTTACAAAAAAATGAAATACACTAATGAGATATTGTTTTAGTTCCACAGTTATATATATATATTTTTTCCCCCAAAGGGTAGGCCAAGCATTGACATCTTGTTCATAGTAAAAACATGAATTGCCTTACTACTAGGAATAACTTGTTTTATTTTTGGACATTTCTCTCTAAGGTGGAAAACTTTTTTTTGGAGTGCATTTAGCATGTGACAATTGTAAAATATAAGAGAACAACTCCTTTCCATAAATAACCTTGCACAGTGCTGAAATTCTTACAAGTAATATTCTCTTACATAGTTGAAAACCCAATTAATAAACAGTCTAGTACTCAATCCTCAAACATCTCCCACAATGGAATCCACTGCAAGGACTTGTACTGTACGTGTCTTGAATAACCAAGCTAATCATAAGGATTACAACACAGAAATGAACTCTCCATAAATATTAAAAATTATCTAGCCCTCACAGATGTTTACTCTGCTTATTATCTTCAAACTTCCTGGATCAAATGTTCAATATGAATATGTTAGTATCCACCAAAGATTGGTTTTGGCAGGGTATATGTT